>NC_053399.1:71306536-71412907 GCF_905171765.1 Bufo bufo | reverse complement strand
GTGATGAGGAACAGAGGGTGGGGGATCATTATATCGCTGCTCAGGGGTAACGCTCAGGTTCCTGGGCCTTTTCGCTGCCGGAGGGGGCACGGCCCCTCCGTTTAGTGGATGAATTACTTTTTAGCCCTGGGTCAGATATATGATGATCCGGATCGTATTGCTCTGGCTGAGTCTAGACTTACGTCAGTTATGCCAGGGTAAACAATCCGCAGAGATATACTGCTCAGTAATTTCGGAGATGGGCAGCTGATACTGGTTGGAATGATGCTGCACTCCGAAGTCAATTTTGCCATGGGTCTTTCAGAGGGATTGAAAGATGCATTTTGCCTTTCATGAGATACCTTCCTTCCTTGGATTCTGCTATGTCTCAGGCCGTTCGTATTGACAGGCATCTTAGAGAGAGAGGAGAGATCTCTCCTTCCTGTCATACTCAGTCCCGGGACAGTGCAGCTGTCTCATTCTGTGCGCAGTGGTCTCAGTCGCTGTCAGCCCCTTCTGTGCAGGAGCCCATGCAGCTGGGGTTGATTGCCTCTGACAATAGAAGATTCAGCTCGCATGGGAGGGTTTGTTTTGTTGTGGAGGTATAAATCATTTGGCAAATGTTTGTCCCTCTAGGAGATACAGGCAGTTTTCTGGGAGTAATAAAGAAACAAAAAGGAAAAAATCTTTTAAAAATGTTCCGTCTGTTACTATTGGCAGGGTTGAGGCGGAAATTGAAGGTTTTCCGTTTGCTTGTAGTTCCCGTTTTGTCCTGCCTGCTAGGGTGGCGCTAGAGAGCAAGAGCAATTTTTTGTGAGATTTTTTTGAGAAGTGGAGCAGCTGTCAATCTCATTGATAATCAATTTGCAATAACTCATGGGTTTCCAGGTATGCACTTTGGGGAAAGGATATTCCTGTTTTTGCTATTGATTGCGTCCACTTTTTCAGAATTCATTAAAGGGCATAGGTTCACAATATCCGTTTAATTGTGAGTGATGCTTCATGTTGAGGATGTGTCATGTTTCGTCCTTAGCGGTTTGCCTACTCCTCTAGTGTTGGGGGGCTACCCTGGCTCACTAAACATAACCCCACCATTGATTGGCAAGCGAGGCAAATAAATGGTTGGAGTGACTTTTGGCAGAGAGAATTGCCTCACGACATCTGTTTCAGAGGTTCTACTATGACTGTACCACCTTTCCTCTCTGAATTTCGGATGTCTTCTCTGAGAGTGGAGTTCAGGATTTGCCCCCGCACAGGGAGTACGATTGCCCTATTAATCTCATCCCAGATGCCAAGCTGCCTAAATCTCGTTATACAATCTTTCCCAACCTGAGAGGGGTCGCTATGCGTGCTTATATCTCTGAGAGTCTGAGAAAAGGACACATACGACCCTCGAAGTCACCTGTTGCCGCTGTTTTTTTCGTTGTTAAGAAAAAAGATGGTTCTTTAAGACCTTGTCTGGATTTCAGGGAGCTGAACAGTATCACTATTCGTGACCCCTATCCGCTTCCTCTGATCCCGGACCTGTTTAATCAGGTTGTTGGGGCTAAAGTTTTTTCCAAATTAGATCTAAGAGGGGCATACAACCTGGTCAGGGTCAGAGAAGGAATGAATGGAAGACGGCCCTTTAATACCCCTGAGGGGCCATTTTGAGAATTTGGTTATGCCTTTTGGTTTGATGAATGCCCCAGCCGTTTTTCAGCATTTCGCGAACAGCATTTTTTATCATTTAATGGGGAAAATTTGTATTAGTGTATTTGGATGACATTTAGATTTTTCTCCTGATTTCAAAACTCATAAGGAACACCTACGTCAGGTCTTACTCATCCTGCGGGAGATAAATTATACGTGAAACTGGAAAAATGTGTGTTTGCGGTTCCAGAAATTCAATTTCTGGGGGTTTCTTCTCTCCGCTTCTGGTTTTCGCATGGACCCCGAGAAGGGTCCGCGCTGTGCTTGAGTGGGAGCTTCCTGAGAATCAGAAGGCGCTGATGCATTTTTTGGGCTTTGCAAATTATTACAGGAAGTTTATTTGAATTATTCCTCTGTTGTTAAACCACTCACTGATATGACCAGAAGGGGGTAGATTTTTCTTCCTGGGCGGTAGAGGCGCGTAAGGCCTTTTCTAATATCAAGGAGAGTTTTGCTTCCGCTCCCATCCTGGTACAACCTGATATTTCTTTACCCTTCATAGTTGAGGTTGATGCTTCTGAGGTAGGGGTGGGTGCGGTCTTGTCTCAGGGTTCCTCTCCAGCCAAATGGCAACCGTGTGCCTTTTTCCTCGAAGAAACTCTCCTCCGCAGAGAGAAATTATGATGTGGGAGATAGGGAATTGTTGGCCATCAAGTTGGCTTTTGAAGAATGGCGCCATTGGCTAGAGGGAGCCAGACACCCTATTACCGTGTTTACTGACCATAAAAATCTGGCCCTACTTGGAGTCAGCCAAGCGTCTGAACCCGAGACAGGCCAGATGGTCTTTGTTCTTTTCAAGGTTTAATTTTGTTGTCACGTTCCTCCCTGGGGGTTAAGAATGTGAAGGCAGATGCCCTGTCACGTTGTTTTCCGGGAGGTGGGAATTTTGAAGACCCGGGGTCCCATTTTGGCTGAAGGTGTGGTGGTCTCTGCTCTTTTTCCTGAATGGAGGCAGAGGTGCAGGCAGCCCAGTCAGAGGCTCCTGATCTTTGTCCTCCTGGAGGTTGTTTGTGCCTCGCGCTTTGAGACACAAGTTTTTTAAGGAACACCACGATACGGTCCTTGCTGGGCACCCGGGGGCAAGAGCCACACTGGATCTCATCGCTCAGAGATTCTGGTGGCCTGCGCTTCGTAAGTCGGTTGAGGGTTTTGTGGCAGCCTGCGAGACTTGCGCTCGTGCCAAAGTCCCTCATTCACGACCATCAGGTCCTCTCCTTCCCTTACCCATTCCTTCCCGTCCTTGGACACATCTGTCCATGGACTTCATAACGGACCTGCCTCGTTCCTCGGGGAAGGACTGTGATTCTTGTGGTGTTGGACCGTTTTAGCAAAATGGTGCATTTCATCCCTTTTCCTGGTTTGCCCAATGCTAAGACACTGGCGGCAGGCATTTATTGACCACATTGTCAAATTGCATGGTATTCCTTCAGACATAGTCTCTGATAGGGGCACGCAGTTTGTTTCCAGATTCTGGAAGGCTTTCTGTTCTCGCTTGGGGGGTTCGGTTGTCATTCTCTTCTGCTTTCCACCCGCAGTCGAATGGCCAGACAGAACGCGTCAATCAGAATCTGGAGACATATCTGTGGCTGTTTTGTGGCGGAGAATCAGGAGGATTGGTGTTCTTTTTTGTCCCTTGCTGAGTTTGCTTTAAATAACCGTCGTCAGGAGTCCTCTGATAAGTCACCATTTTTTGGTGCATATGGGTTTCATCCGCAGTTTGGGGACTTTCTCGGGAGAGGGGGTCTTCTGGTTTACCTGATGAGGACAGATTCTCCTCGTCTTTGTCATCTACCGTATTTATCGGCGTATAACACGCACTTTTTTCCCCCTGAAAATAGGGGGCAAATCATGTATGCGTGTTATACGCCGATATTCATTGCGCTGTATGAGCCGGGAGAGAGGAGGGGCTGGAGTCCGTAACTAGGGGCGGGGGCCCGGTGCAGTCACTGTACTCTTACACCGGGCCCCCGCCGCTCACCAAAGTATTTATAAACGTGAATCCTTATCCTGTTATTAAGCTGCCCTCTCCCATGTTCCCATGTCCCCCCTGTATCCCCATAGCACTTACTTAAGCTTCAATAGCAGGCAGAGCAGACGGCAGCAGTAACGGCACTCACTGACGTCGAGCGCCTGCTCCGCCCCCTTTATGAATGAAGCAGGCGGAGCAGGCGCACAACGTCAGTGAGTGACGTTACTGCTGCCGTCCGCTCTGCCTGCTATGGAAGCGTGTGAATCGTAAGTGCTGTGGGGATACAGGGGGGACATGGGAACATGGGAGAGGGCAGCTTAATAACAGGATAAGGATTCACGTTTATAAATACTTCGGTGAGCGGCGGGGCCCGGTGTATTGGGGGCCACTGTTATGAGGGGGATCTGTGGATGACATATAGCAGTGTCATCCACAGATCCCCCCCATAACAGTTCCATCCACAGATCCCCCCACCCCCTAGCAGTACAATTTGAAATGGACACTGTTATGAGGGGGATCTGTGGATGACATATAGCAGTGTCATCCACAGATCCCCCCCATAACAGTTCCATCCACAGATCCCCCCACCCCATAGCAGTACAATTTGAAATGGACACTGTTATGAGGGGATCTGTGGATGACATATAGCTGTGTCATCCACAGATCCCCCCATAACAGTTCCATCCACAGATCCCCCACCCCCTTAGCAGTACAATTTGAAATTTAATTTTTTTCTGAAATTTCCCTTAAAATGAAGGGTGCGTGTTATACGCCAGTGCGTGTTATACGCCGATAAATACGGTATTGGCAAAAGATTCAGGATAATCTAAAGAGCATGAGTGAGAGATATAAGCGTGTGGCAGATAAGAGACGTGTGCCTGGTCCGGACCTGAATGCTGCGTGATCTGGATGTGGTTGTCTACCAAGAATATCATGGTGAAGGTTCCCTCCTGGAAGTTGGGTCCTAGGTTTATTGGGCCTTACAAGATCCTGTCTGTCATCAATCCTGTTGCCTACCGTCTTGATCTTCCTCAGACTTGGAAGACTCCATAATGTTTTTCATAAGTCCTTATTGAAACCTATTGTTCAACCCATTGTACCCTCGCCTTTGCCTCCTCCGATTATGGTTGATGGGAATCTTGAATTCTCAGGTCTCTAGGCTGGTGGATTCTCGTCTTGTCCGCGGTTCTCTCCAGTACTCGTTCATTGGAAGGTTATGGTCCTGAGCGAGAGGATGTGGGTCCCAGTGGCGGACATTAAGGCCACTCGTCTCATCAGGGCTTTTCATAGGTCCCATCCTGAGAAGGTGGGCTCTAAGTGGTCCGGAGTCCACTCGTAGAGGGAGGGGTACTGTCACAACCAGACAGCTGAGAAGCTCTGACAGAAACCGTTCAGAACCTCCTCCTTGAGTTTTCTTGTTTTGGTTTCAGTTCCTCATCTCGTTAGCCTATCTCAGCTGTCATGCAGTTGGACTGATTGCTTCTCTTTAAATTCCTCCCCATAATGCAGTAGTGTGCGGCTTATACAACTTCCTGGAGTGTGTGTGCATGCTGTTCCTATTTCCCAGTCCTCTGCAAGATAAGTGCTGTTCCCTTTTTTTTTGTGATTTTCTGTCTGCTGGATTTCAGGAGACCCTGACTCCCTCCGTGTCGTGTGTAGGGAGCCGGTGGTCGTGTCCCCTCACTATTGTAGGGTCTTCAGGTATTAGATAGCCGAGGTACGTGGATATGCGCCCATCCACCTTTGGGGTGTTCGCATAGGCTGAGCAGTCAGGGAGAGTGGCAGGTCTCATGCAGGGGTCTCCCTTTTGTTCCTTAGTTGTGGAATCCAGTGAGTCATTAAATATATTGCATTGTCTTGTTTCCTGTACACCATCCGTGACACAGACGGCGAGGGGTGCGGGCGGGCACCCTGGGTTAACGTAAAACCCCTTGGGCACCTTAGGTAGGTGAGTGACAGCTTATAAAAACCAGTTTTTTGGGCTAATAGAGCCACAAGCAGGTTTAATAAAAGCAATTTAGGATTCATGTTATTAGTACGGACCTGGCCATATGTTTAGCTTATAGGGCTCAAATCTCATGACAGAATCCCTTTAACTAGATTGGAGGGTAAGAGAAGTGAACCCTCATATTTGGTGAATCTAAACCTTGGAAGGTGTCTGGTCTAGCTGTAGACGGGTGTCTCGTTTGATAACATTTCAGACACTACAAGTTTAGCTGCAACCACAACTGTTCTTATATAAATGGAGATCCGATGATTACAGGGTCCAGAACCACTGAGTAATATCTCAACAGCCTACAGATGTAGCAGGGTATCATGGATCAGATTTTCAGATAGCTGGAACTAATAAATAAACGAGCGACTGGCTTGATCCCAAACTAAGGAGCTTATAGGTGAGCCCTATAAAACCCTAAGAGCTCTCCTTGACTGCTATGCACATACAAGGGTCTCGATGGTAGACGATTGCATGCCCACATACCTAAGCCTGTGTGACACCTGAAAACCCTATAATAGTGAGGGGACACGACCACCGGCTCCCTGCACTTAATACAGAGGGAGTCAGGGTCACCTAGAATCAAGCCAGCAAGCAAACACAATAAAGTAAAGGACTTAGCTGAGCAAACAGCAGAAGCAGCCTCCAGCAGTGAACACTTCATCCAGGAAGTAGTATAAACCGCAAAGTGAGGCAGTATGGGAGGGAATATAAAGGAAGACGATTATGTCTAAATAAGTGACACCTGGCAGCAGGAAAGGAGATGAGAAAGTGAAACCAAAACAAAGAACATAATACAAGAGATAGAGAAGAACGTCTCACAGAACTGGCGGTAACAGTACCCCTCCCTCTACGGGTGGACTCCGGACACTCAGAGCCCACCTTCTCAGGATGAGACCTATGGAAAGCCCTGATGAGATGAGTGGCCTTAATGTCCGCCACTGGGACCCACATCCTCTCCTCAGGACCATAACCCTCCCAATGAACGAGGTACTGAAGAGAACCGCGGATAATGCTAGAATCCACAATCCTAGAGACCTGAAATTCAAGATTACCATCAACAATAATCGGAGGAGGAGGCAAAGAGGAGGGTACAGTGGGTTGGACATAAGGTTTTAATAGGGACTTGTGAAAAACATTATGGATCTTCCAAGTCTGAGGAAGATCAAGATGGAAGTCAACGGGATTGATGACGGACAAGATCTTGTAAGGCCCAATAAACTTAGGACCCAACTTCCAGGAGGGAACCTTCAGTTTGATATTCTTTGTAGACAACCACACCAGATCACCCACATTCAGGTCCGGACCAGGCACACGTCTCTTATTCGCCACACGCTTATATCTCTCACTCATCCTCTTCAGATTACCCTGAATCTTTTGCTAAATAAATGACAAAGACGAGGAAAATCTCTCCTCATCAGGTAAACCAGAAGACCCCTCACCAGAGAATATCCCAAACTGCGGATGAAACCCATATGCACCAAAAAATGGTGACTTATCAGAGGACTCCTGGTGATGGTTATTTAAAGCAAACTCAGCAAGGGAAAAAAAAGAATACCAATCCTCCTGATTCTCCGCCACAAAACAGCGCAGATATGTCTCCAGATTCCGATTGACACGTTCGGTCTGACTATTCGACTGCGGGTGAAAAGCAGAAGAGTACGACAACCGAACCCCCAAGCGAGAACAGAAGGCCTTCCAGAATCTGGAAACAAATTGCGTGCCCCTATCAGAAACGATGTCTGAAGGGATGCCATGCAATTTAACAATATGATCAACAAACGCTTGTGCCAGCGTCTTACCATTGGGTAACCCAGAAAGGGAATGAAATGTGCCATTTTGCTAAAACGGTCCACTACCACCAGAATCACAGTCTTCCCCGAGGAACGAGGCAGGTCCGTAATGAAGTCCATGGACAGATGCGTCCAAGGACGGGAAGGAATGGGTAACGGGAGGAGAGAACCTGATGGCCGTGAATGAGGGACATTGGGACGAGCGCAGGTCTCGCAGGCTGCCACAAAACCCTCAACCGTCTTATGAAGAGCCGGCCACCAGAATCTCCGAGCAATGAGATCCACTTTGGCTCTACTCCCCGGGTGCCCATCAAGGTCAGTATCGTGGTGCTCCTTAAAAACCTTGTGTCGTAAAGCAAGAGGTGCAAACAAACTCCCAGGAGGACAAAGATCAGAAGTCTCTGCCTGGGCTGTCTGAACCTCTGCCTCCAAATCAGGATAAAGAGCAGAGACGACCACCCCTTCAGTCAAAATGGGACCCGGGTCTTTAAAGTTCCCCCCTCCCGGAAAACAATGTGAAAGGGTATCCGCCTTCACATTTTTAACCCCAGGGCGGAACGTAACCACAAAATTAAACCTAGAAAAGAACAAAGACCATCTGGCCTGTCTCTGGTTCAGACGCTTGGCTGATTCCAAGTAGGCCAGATTCTTATGGTCGGTAAACACGGTAATAGGGTGTCTGGCTCCCTCTAACCAATGGCGCAATTCCTCAAAAGCTAATTTGATGGCCAACAACTCCCTATCTCCCACATCATAATTTCTCTCTGTAGATGATAGTTTCCTTGAGAAAAAGGCACACGATCACCATTTGGCAGGAGAGGGACCCTGAGACAAGACCGCACCCACACCCACCTCAGAAGCATCCACCTCAACAATAAAAGGTAGAGAGACATCAGGTTGTACCAAAATGGGAGCGGAAGCAAAACTCTCTTTAATACTAGAAAAGGCTTTAAGCGCATCTACCGACCACAAGGAAAAATCCACCCCCTTTTAAGTCATATCAGTGAGTGGCTTAACAACAGAGGAATAATTCAAAATTAACTTTCTGTAATAATTGGCAAAACCCAAAAACCGCATCAGCGCTTTCTGATTCTCAGGAAGTTCCCAATCAAGCACAGTGCGGACCTTTTCAGGGTCCATCCGAAAACCAGAAGCGGAGAGAAGAAAACCAAGAAATTGAATCTCCTGAACCGCAAACACACATATTTTTCCAGTTTAGCGTACAATTTATTCTCCCGCAGAATCAGCAAGACCTGACATAGGTGGTCCTGATGAGTCTTGAAATCAGGAGAAAAAATGAAAATGTCATCTAGATACAACAGTACAAATTTCCCCATTAAATGATAAAAAATGCTGTTCACAAAATGTTGGAAGACGGCCCGAGCATTCATCAAATCAAAGGGCATAACCAAATTTTCGAAATGACCTTCAGGGGTATTGAAGGCCGTCTTCCATTCATCCTCTTGCCTGACCCTGACTAGGTTGTATGCCCCTCTTAAATCCAACTTAGAAAAAACTTTAGCCCCAACAATCCGGTTAAACAGGTCCGGGATCAGAGGAAGCGGATATGGGTCACGAATCGTGATACGGTTCAGCTCCCTGAAATCCAGATAAGGTCTTAAAGAAGCATCTTTTTTCTTAACAAAAAAAACCCTGCGGCAACAGGTGACTTCGAGGGTCGGATGTGTCCCTTTCTCAGGCTCTCAGAGATATAAGTACGCATAGCGACCCTTTCAGGTTGGGAGAGATTGTATAGACGTGATTTTGGCAGCTTCGCGCCTGGGATGAGATTAATAGGGCAGTCGTACTCCCGGTGAGGGGGCAACTCCTGGACACCACTCTCGGAAAACACATTCCAAAATTCAGAGAGAAAAGATGGCACAGTCTTGGTAGAAACCTCTGAAAGAGATGCCATGAGGCAATTCTGTCTGCAAAACTCACTCCAACCATTTATTTGCCTTGCTTGCCAATCAATGGTGGGATTATGTTTAGTGAGCCAGGGTAGCCCCAACACAAGAGGAGTAGGTAATCCATTTAAGACGAAACATGACATATCCTCAACATGAGCGTCACCCACAGTCAAACGAATATTGTGAACTATGTCCTTTAACGATCTTTGGGAAAGTTGAGCGGAATCGATAGCAAAAACAGGTATATCTTTTTCCAAAGTGCATACCTGGAAACCATGCGTTGTTGCAAATTGATTATCAATGAGATTGACAGCTGCTCCACTATCTAGAAAAATCTCACAATGTTCTTGCTGTCTAGCGCCACTCTGGCAGGTAGGAGAAAACGGGAACTTCAAGCAAACGGCAAACCTTCAATTTCCGCATCAACCTTGCCAATAGTAGCAAATGGAAAGTTTTTAGAGTTTTTTTTTTTTTTTTTTGTTTTGTTTTTATTACCCTCAGAAAACTTCATGAATCTCCTATAGGGGCAAACATTAGCTAAATGATTTATACCCCCACAGCAGAAACAAACCCTCTTCTGAGAGCTGAATCCTCTATTATCAGAGGCAAACAAACCCAGCTGCATGGCCTCCTCCTCAGAGGGGATTGAGACAGAGTGAGACCCCTGCACACTGAATGAGACAGCCCCACTGTCCTTGGGCTGAATTTGACAGGAAAGAGTAGTCTCCTCTCTCTCTCTCTCTCTAAGACGCATGTCAATACAAACAGCTAGAGACATGGCTGACTCTAAGGACGCTGGTCTCTCATGAAAAGCGAATGCATCTTTCAATCTTTCTGAAAGACCATGGCAAAATTGACTTCGGAGTGCAGCATCATTCCAACCAGTATCAGCTGCCCATCTCTGAAATTCAGAACAATATATCTCTGCGGACTGTTTACCCTGGCATAAAAAATGCAGTTTAGATTCAGCCAGAGCAATACGATCCGGGTCATCATATATCTGCCCCAGAGCTACAAAAAATTCATCCACCGATCGGAGGGGCCATGCCCCCACCGGCAGCAAAAAGGCCCAAGACTGAGCATTATTCCTGAGCAGCGAGATGATGATCCCCACCCTCTGCTCCTCATCACCATAGGAATGGGGAAGTAGGCAAAAATGGAGTTTGCAAGCCTCTCTAAAGCGAACAAAATTCTCACTACCCCCGGAGAACGTATCCGGAAGCGAGATCTTAGGCTCGGAACAAACTCTATGAACGCCAGCAGAACCGGTCACCTGAAAATGAGACACAGTTTTACGGAGATCTGCTACCTCCAGCGAAAGACCTTGCATGCGGTCAATCAAGGCTGAAACCGGATCCATGCTTAAGACGGTAATGGCGGTTTATAATGGCATAGATGAGATTTGCAGATAGCTGGAACTAATAAATAAACAAGCGACTTTCTTGATCCCAAACTAAGGAGCTTATAAGTGAGCCCTATAAAACCCTAAGAGCTCTCCCTGACTGCTATGCACATACAAGGGTCTCGATGGTAGACGATTGCATGCCCACGTACCTAAGCCTGTGTGACACCTGAAAACCCTATAATAGTGAGGGGACACGACCACCGGCTCCCTGCACTTAATACGGAGGGAGTCAGGGTCACCTAGAAACAAGCCAGCAAGCAAACACAATAAAGTAAAGGACTTAACTGAGCAAACAGCAGACGCAGCCTCCAGCAGTGAACACTTCATCCAGGAAGTAGTATAAACCGCAAAGTGAGGCAGTATGGGAGGGAATATAAAGGAAGACGATTATGTCTAAATAAGTGACACCTTGCAGAAGGAAAGGAGATGAGAAAGTGAAACCAAAAGAAAGAACATCATACAAGAGGTAGAGAAGAACGTCTGCCAGAGCTTCTCACAGAACAATATAACAAAATAACAAAGATAGGTGCACTCTGCAGTCTCACTAAACCCTCAAACTGATTTTAAAATTTAGAGATTAGTCAACATGTCCTACGGTGTAGAACATGTCTAAGCCCGGGCACCACGCCAAGGTTTCTCAAGTAGCCCGGGACCTAACACTCTCCTACCTGAGCCGTTTGGGCAATGCCAGGAGACAGTGGGCAAATTACAGGAGCATCAGGCCGACTCACAAACAGCTCACCTAGTTACCTCCAGCATGAAACCATGCTTGCAATGGGAGGAGGGAGGAGTCTGCAAGTCCCACTCAAGACTGGCTGATATGTCCCAGGCTTTACAGGTGCACCTAATGTGGCCTGTAAATGGAAAACAGGCACATTTAAATTGGAGTTTATACACCTTCAGGATTCTATATATACAAACTAAGAAGACAGGTTGGCATTTGCAGGAGGTGCTCAAACCCACATGCAGTTGTGCATATATATATATAGGGGAGCAAATCCTGCACTTGTGGCCCGTTGCTAATGGCAATCCCCAGCAAAATGCATACGGTGGAGGATGCCCGCGGCGAACCACAATAGACATCCTACACAAGATAACAAGTGCGGATGTGATAATTAATATAACAATATAACAAAATAACAAAGATAGGTGCACTCTGCAGTCCTCACTAAACCCTCAAACTGATTTTAAAATTGAGAGATTAGTCAACATGTCCTACGGTGTAGAACATGTCTAAGCCCGGGCACCACGCCAAGGTTTCTCAAGTAGCCGGGACCTAACACTCTCCTACCTGAGCCGTTTGGGCAATGCCAGGAGCCAGTGGGCAAATTACAGGAGCATCAGGCCGACTCACAAACAGCTCACCTAGTTACCTCCAGCATGATTCGGTTCGCCGCGGGCAGCCTCCACCGTATGCATTTTGCTGGGGATTGCCATTAGCAACGGGCCACAAGTACAGGATTTGCTCCCCTATATATATGCACAACTGCATGTGGGTTTGAGCACCTCCTGCGAATGCCAACCTGTCTTCTTAGTTTGTATATATAGAATCCTGGGAGGTGTATAAACTCCAATTTAAATGTGCCTGTTTTCCATTTACAGGCCACATCTAGGTGCACCTGTAAAGCCTGGGACATATCAGCCAGTCTTGAGTGGGACTTGCAGACTCCTCCCTCCTCCCATTGCAAGCATGGTTTCATGCTGGAGGTAACTAGGTGAGCTGTTTGTGAGTCGGCCTGATGCTCCTGTAATTTGCCCACTGGCTCCTGGCATTGCCCAAACAGCTCAGGTAGGAGAGTGTTAGGTCCCGGGCTACTTGAGAAACCTTGGCGTGGTGCCCGGGCTTAGACATGTTCTACACCGTAGGACATGTTGACTAATCTCTCAATTTTAATATCAGTTTGAGGGTTTAGTGAGACTGCAGAGTGCACCTATCTTTGTTATTTTGTTATATTGTTATATTAATTATCACATCCGCACTTGTTATCTTGTGTAGGAGGTCTTTTGTGGTACTTGTGGTTCGCCGCGGGCATCCTCCACCGTATGCATTTTGCTGGGGATTGCCATTAGCAACGGGCCACAAGTGCACGATTTGCTCCCCTATATATATGCACAACTGCATGTGGGTTTGAGCACCTCCTGCGAATGCCAACCTGTCTTCTTAGCTTCTCACAGAACTGGCGGTGACACAGGGTCAACACACAAACTCCCAACTCAAATTTCTTAACTCATCACGTTATCTTGAAATGAAACACATTGAAAAGCAATTGAAGGTGTTTGCTTAACGCATTTAGTTTAGATAACACATCTCCTAAAGCATGTGTGTTAACTCTACCACATCTGCATGCCTGCCTCCA
Organism: Bufo bufo; assembly: GCF_905171765.1. Taxonomy (NCBI): domain Eukaryota; kingdom Metazoa; phylum Chordata; class Amphibia; order Anura; family Bufonidae; genus Bufo; species Bufo bufo. The sequence goes on along the minus strand of NC_053399.1, from coordinate 71,399,809 downwards.
TGGTCGTGGTTAAGGACCCCTCTAGCTTGCCCTGCTTGTTCATGGCAAAATAACACAAAAAGTCATGGATGCCTAGTTAAAAGGGCAGCAATCAATGTACATTTCAGGTTATAAAAAGCATCTACCGTATTTTCTGGCGTATAAGACGACCCCGAACTTTTCCATTTAAAATATAGGGTTTGGGCTATATATTATCCATATAAGACTATCCCTGCCTGCCCAGCCCTCCCTGTCTCCAAGACGATCTTCTCCAGTCCAGGGAACTGACCATGGCAGCCAGGGCTTCAGTAGCGTCCTGGCTGCCATGGTAACCGATCGGAGCCCATCAATTACACTGGGTTAAATGAGTTACCCAGAATCTCATTGTTGTAATAAAAAATATACTGTACTATTGTTAAATTGTGGTTTACCGTATTTATTGCAAAAAAATCTATTTTATAGATATGCAAATTACCAGTACCTTTGTGCCCAAGGGGCTGTCTCTCCACCGTTTTGTGCCTAGCCGCGCCCTGAATCCTCGATCCCAGCGCCGCCCCTCTCTTAATGTATTCACTGCACTTCATTTTTTTTATCTTCCGAAGCCGCTCGTAATGTAGCGCATGTGCAGTTAGTTGACGCTGTCTCCTCTATTCCCTCCGCCCTCATAGTACGAACGAGCGAGTGCTTCAACGAACTGCACATGCGCGAGATTACGAAGTGCAGTGAATTAGGGCTGCAGCTAACGATTATTTGAATAATCGATTAGTTGTCGATAATTTCATCGATTAATCGGGTAATACACAAAAATGACAAAAAAAGGGGTTTATATGATTTTGCTTGAAAAATTATGTACAAAGGCCATATGAAAACAATTTTAGGAGTTACATAAGGCTCACACAGGGGCCAAGGGGGGCACAGACAAGGGCCAGGGAAGCGCACACAGGGGCCAGGGGGGTGCACACAAAGGCCAGGGGGCACAGATAAGGGCCAGGGGGGCACAGACAAGAGCCAGGGGCTCTGACAAGGACCAGGGGCGCAGACAAGGGCTAGGGGCACAGATAAGGGACGGGGGCGTAGACAAGGGTGAGGGTGGGGGCGCAGACAAGGGTGAGGGAGGGGGCAAAGATAAGGGCCAGGGAGGAGCAGACGGGGGGCACAGAAAGGGCCAGGGTGGCGCACACAGGGGCCAGGGGAAGGCACAGACAAGAGCTAGGGGCTGCGCTGACAAGGGCAAGGGGGGTATTGCTATAATTACCTGTCCTGACCTAATCTTTTATTTTCTTTTAGCATTCCCAGTTTCCCCACATAGGAACTTCTAGGGGCTGGGAAAAGATGGAGGGTCCATTGCCATGGGGGATCTGTGGATGGCATTGTTATGGAGAGGATCTGTGGGTGGCACTGTTATTGGGGGGGGGGGGATCTGAGGATGGCACTGTTATGGGGGGATCTGTGGATGGCACTGTTATGGGGAGGAGGATCTGTGGATGGCACTGTTATGGGGAGGGGGATCTGTGGATGACATTGCTATGGGGGGGATCTATGGATGACACTATATAGCATCTTATAGATCTCCCCCCAATACACCTCTCATAGCAGTATAATATCTAAAGACTATTCCTTAACCGGCAGTAACTTGAACTTTACATCGGAGCTATGATCTTCATTACCTTACAATGAAGCTCCGGTAACAGGCAGAGCGGGCGGCGGCTTAACGGCACTCACTCACGCCTGCTCCGCCTGCTTCATTCATATAGTGGGTGGAGCAGGCGCATCACATGAGTGAGTGACGTTACGCCGCCCGCTCTGCCTGTTACCGGAGCTTCATTTTAAGGTAATAAAGATCATAGCGCTGATTTAAAGTTCAAGTTACTGCCGGTTAAGGAATATTCTTTAGATATTATACTGCTGTGAGCGGCGGGTTGCCGCCTCCAGCCCCTCCTCCCTCCTGGCTGATACATCGCTGAGCTGTGAAGCTTCGCAGCCAGCGATGTATCAGGGACTTAACTGTGGCAGTGCGGGAGCGTGCAGGATTTACGGGACCTGCAGGCATAGCGCCTGACCACCCGCTCCCGCCCCCGCATAGCAACGAATCGGCCGATTATTAGATAATGGGATTCGTCGACAATGAATCCCGTTTTTGAATATTATCGATAATGTTGATTAATCGTTGCAGCCCTGCAGTGAATAAATTAAGAGAGGCAGCGCTGGGATCCAGGATTCAGGGTGCGGCAGCTTCTTTCTCCCCTGGGCTGCCTTATACCCGGCGTATAAGACGACCCCCGACTTTTGAAAATAATTTCTAGTGTTAGAAAGTCGTCTTATTCACCGGAAAATACAGTATTTCCTCTGCAAGTATGTTGGTCCAACATGGGCCATTGTACTAGAAGCACCAGATCCAGAGGCGACAATACTGCAGGGGATCCGCATAAATCCTGTCAGAACTTTTGAATATAAAATAATTCATCATATATATATATATATATATATATATATATATATATATATATAAAAAAAGAAAAACTTGGCAGCACCGTCCTGAATGTAAACGGATGAAGGGTGCACCAGCCCAATGTGGATATAAGCCAATCCAAATGAATACAAAAATGTAAAAACAGGCAGCACTCCAACAGATAAAAATAAACTTTATTTACCCATAAGGATCATGCGACGTTTCGGCTCTACACAGGAGCCTTCCTCAAGCAGTGTGTACAAACCAAATACTGAGCATATATAGTGTTGTGCCAAATCATAACAATTTACATGTCAGGTGAACACAATTCATTACAATTAGTAAATAATCAAGAAAAAGGGTGCATTATAAATATATGAAAACGTTAATACAAACAATCAGTACTGTATAATCGTGATGCACATGATTTTACATAAAATACATCCGTGATCACAAAATATAACAAAATACATACACAACCACATAATTAATACTATTAACAGTGCCAGCTGTGTTCAATCTAATAAAGTGTCAGGTGCTTACTGCGTAGGTGATGCGAACGGAGAATGAAGGAGGGAGACCGGCTGTCATCCATGTTGACATGTGCGGTCCGGCGTGCCTGAATCGCCACCGCGCATGTCTATGTGACGTATAATTCATGCTTCTGACTTTCGTTATCCTCGCCATATGGCGCATGTGCCTTCAAGACATACAGTCAAGTCGGCCATCTTAGATAAGGGTGAAATCAACTCGTTGCTCGGCGCAGGCGCACACAATGACAGCTGAGTCCAGTACATTACAGGGTCATGGTGATAGTGGCATATGAACATGCCCTATAATTACAAGGGTGGCTAAGTGGGCTCGGGTGAAGGTTACCACAACAGTAATTGCAATTGAGGCATATATGGCTGCTGTTAAATCTGATATTCAGAGATTGAAAATGATGCATTCTGCACAAGCTTTTTGTCATCCTAATGTGACAGCTGATGAGATGGTTGCCCTTAATGAATTAAAGCATGATCCCGAACTTACAATTAAGGCCGCTGATAAAGGTGGTGCAGTGGTCGTGTTAGACACCCATAAATATATTGCCGAAATCATGCGGCAATTGGGTGACAATACAATCTACAGACACATTGACTCTGACCCAAGGTTTAGAATTGCTAGGCTGATTGAAAATATATTGACTGATGCCCTGCATGCGGGGGTCATCGATGAGGGACTTGTGGATTTTCTTACTGTAACGCATCCAGTCACTCCTGTGATTTATGTGTTGCCCAAGATCCACAAGTCCCTCATTGATCCACCTGGCTGCCCCATCGTATCAGGTTCTGACTCGATTTTTTGTCATGTTGCCATCTTCCTTGATAAAGTTTTACGCAGCTTCGCATGTGGAGGCAGCTCATATATTTGGGATACCACCGATTTCTTGCTTAAATTGCAGGAGGTTGACTTGGTGGATGTACAGGGGGTGATACTAGCATCTTTTGATGTCACCTCACTCTACACCTCAATAGTCCACCAGAAAGGACTAGATGCAGTTTCCTCTATGCTGGAGAAATCTTCACTCACTTACTATTCCCAACGGTTTATTGTTGGAAATTGTGCTTAGGTATAATTATTTCTTATTTCAAGATTCTTACTATATTCAGGAACAGGGCGTGGTGATGGGGTCCAATGTGGCCCCAACCTACGCCAATATCTTCATGCATCGATTTGAGGAGGATGTCGTCTATGGAAGCCACCACTTCCGATATGTTAGGGCGTGGTGGCGGTACATAGACGACATCTTCCTCATCTGGACTGGCGATGTCGAACAGCTTTGTGATTTCCATAGATTCCTCAATGGAATCGATAATGCACTGCAATTCACCTTGGTGCACTCCTATGCAGAAATGCAGTTTCTGGATACCCGGGTGATCCTGTCGGATGGCAGGTTACAGACAGATCTGTTCACCAAGCCGACCGACAGGAACACGCTATTGACATATAGCAGCAACCACCCTAGATCTATGGTGAGATCTCTTCCATACTCTCAGTTCCTAAGGGCCAGACGTATTGTCTCAGACCCTGTGGTAGCTGATAGTACGTTGGACACATTGATGCACAAATTAGAAAAACGGGGTTATCCAATTAAACTACTACAAGAGAAAAAGGAATTGGTTAGGCAACTCAATAGGGACAGTATCCTAAAAAGAAAAACACAACAAACACAAATGGTCAGGATCCCCTTTATTTCAACTCACTGTGAACAAAGTACGGATATAGGCAACATTATTCGACGCCACTGGAATATACTGGGCGGTTGCCACAATGCAATCAAGGAATTTCAATCTCCTCCTATCATGTCCTACCGCAGGTCTAGGAGTCTCAAAGACCAGCTGTGGAAGGCTGATGTGAGGACTCTGAAAACAACAAGACAGTTGACACTGACAGGCAACAGTGTAGGCTGTTTTCCCTGTTTGTCTTGTGTAAATTGCAAATATATTCTTAAGGGTAGGACCTTCACGCACCCTCAAACTGGGGTTAGGCATCAAATATGGCATTATCTGACTTGTGACTCCAGCTACGCTATTTATGTAATTGTGTGCCCTTGTAATCTGGTGTATGTCGGTGAGACGACCACTGATTTTAAGACACGGTTTAATAACCACCGACTTAGTATTAGGAAAAAATGACTGGATTTACCAGTGTCAAAACATTTTGTCAACTCTAAACACACAGAAAAAGACTTAAAATGTTGCATTATTGATTATGTACCAATGCCTAGGAGAGGTGGCAACAGGATTAGCCTTTTAAAAAAGAGGGAGTTAAAATGGATCTATACATTAGAGTCCCTTAAACCGCATGGTCTGAATGTGGACTACAAGGTTGGGGTTGGCTAGATAAGTGGTTTGCCCTCTGCACATGCACCCCAATGTCGACTGTCCCTGTGTTAACTATGTGATTTGTGTGTACAAAGCACAGATTCTTGTTTATTATGCAAGTTTTTATATACTTCTTTTTTTTCCCTTTCTTAACAATTTTTTTTTCTTTTTTTCTTTTTTCTTTGTAGATGGTACGCTACAGAGTTTGAGGAGAGGAGAACTGGCATTTTAATCACGTGGGGTGTGCGATTACGATGTACTGAAATTGTTGGTTCATCCTAAATAGTTTTAATTTTGTGTTTCCTCAGTTATGGTCTGTTATATGCATGGCGGGTGGTTATGAGGAAAACCCTCTTTACAGGGTGGTGATGGGTGGGTTTTTATCGCTGAAGCGGTGCAAACCCAGCTGCATGGCCTCCTCCTCAGAGGGGATTGAGACAGAGTGAGACCCCTGCGCACTGAATGAGACAGCCCCACTGTCCTTGGGCTGAATTTGACAGGAAAGAGTAGTCTCCTCTCTCTCTCTCTAAGACGCATGTCAATACAAACAGCTAGAGAAATGGCTGACTCTAAGGACGCTGGTCTCTCATGAAAAGCGAATGCATCTTTCAATCTTTCTGAAAGACCATGGCAAAATTGACTTCGGAGTGCAGCATCATTCCAACCAGTATCAGCTGCCCATCTCTGAAATTCAGAACAATATATCTCTGCGGACTGTTTACCCTGGCATAAAAAATGCAGTTTAGATTCAGCCAGAGCAATACGATCAGGGTCATCATATATCTGCCCCAGAGCTACAAAAAATTCATCCACCGATCGGAGGGGCCATGCCCCCACCGGCAGAAAAAAGGCCCAAGACTGAGCATTATTCCTGAGCAGCGAGATGATGATGCCCACCCTCTGCTCCTCATCACCATAGGAATGGGGAAGTAGGCAAAAATGGAGTTTGCAAGCCTCTCTAAAGCGAACAAAATTCTCACTACCCCCGGAGAACGTATCCGGAAGCGACATCTTAGGCTCGGAACAAACTCTATGAACGCCAGCAGAACCGGTCACCTGAAACTGAGACACAGTTTTACGGAGATCTGCTACCTCCAGCGAAAGACCTTGCATGCGGTCAATCAAGGCTGAAACCGGATCCATGCTTAAGACGGTAATGGCGGTTTATAATGTCATGGATGAGATTTGCAGATAGCTGGAACTAATAAATAAACAAGCGACTTTCTTGATCCCAAACTAAGGAGCTTATAAGTGAGCCCTATAAAACCCTAAGAGCTCTCCCTGACTGCTATGCACATACAAGGGTCTCGATGGTAGACGATTGCATGTCCACGTACCTAAGCCTGTGTGACACCTGAAAACCCTATAATAGTGAGGGGACACGACCACCGGCTCCCTGCACTTAATACGGAGGGAGTCAGGGTCACCTAGAAACAAGCCAGCAAGCAAACACAATAAAGTAAAGGACTTAACTGAGCAAACAGCAGACGCAGCCTCCAGCAGTGAACACTTCATCCAGGAAGTAGTATAAACCGCAAAGTGAGGCAGTATGGGAGGGAATATAAAGGAAGACGATTATGTCTAAATAAGTGACACCTTGCAGAAGGAAAGGAGATGAGAAAGTGAAACCAAAACAAAGAACATCATACAAGAGATAGAGAAGAACGTCTGCCAGAGCTTCTCACAGAACAATATAACAAAATAACAAAGATAGGTGCACTCTGCAGTCTCACTAAACCCTCAAACTGATTTTAAAATTTAGAGATTAGTCAACATGTCCTACGGTGTAGAACATGTCTAAGCCCGGGCACCACACCAAGGTTTCTCAAGTAGCCCGGGACCTAACACTCTCCTACCTGAGCCGTTTGGGCAATGCCAGGAGCCAGTGGGCAAATTACAGGAGCATCAGGCCGACTCACAAACAGCTCACCTAGTTACCTCCAGCATGAAACCATGCTTGCAATGGGAGGAGGGAGGAGTCTGCAAGTCCCACTCAAGACTGGCTGATATGTCCCAGGCTTTACAGGTGCACCTAGATGTGGCCTGTAAATGGAAAACAGGCACATTTAAACTGGAGTTTATACACCTTCAGGATTCTATATATACAAACTAAGAAGACAGGTTGGCATTTGCAGGAGGTGCTCAAACCCACATGCAGTTGTGCATATATATATATAGGGGAGCAAATCCTGCACTTGTGGCCCGTTGCTAATGGCAATCCCCAGCAAAATGCATACGGTGGAGGATGCCCGCTGCGAACTACAATAGACATCCTACACAAGATAACAAGTGCGGATGTAATAATTAATATAACAATATAACAAAATAACAAAGATAGGTGCACTGTGCAGTCTCACTAAACCCTCAAACTGATTTTAAAATTGAGAGATTAGTCAACATGTCCTACGGTGTAGAACATGTCTAAGCCCGGGCACCACGCCAAGGTTTCTCAAGTAGCCGGGACCTAACACTCTCCTACCTGAGCCGTTTGGGCAATGCCAGGAGCCACTGGGCAAATTACAGGAGCATCAGGCTGACTCACAAACAGCTCACCTAGTTACCTCCAGCATGATTCGGTTCGCCGCGGGCATCCTCCACCGTATGCATTTTGCTGGGGATTGCCATTAGCAACGGGCCACAAGTGCAGGATTTGCTCCCCTATATATATGCACAACTGCATGTGGGTTTGAGCACCTCCTGCGAATGCCAACCTGTCTTCTTAGTTTGTATATATAGAATCCTGGGAGGTGTATAAACTCCAATTTAAATGTGCCTGTTTTCCATTTACAGGCCACATCTAGGTGCACCTGTAAAGCCTGGGACATATCAGCCAGTCTTGAGTGGGACTTGCAGACTCCTCCCTCCTCCCATTGCAAGCATGGTTTCATGCTGGAGGTAACTAGGTGAGCTGTTTGTGAGTCGGCCTGATGCTCCTGTAATTTGCCCACTGGCTCCTGGCATTGCCCAAACGGCTCAGGTAGGAGAGTGTTAGGTCCCGGGCTACTTGAGAAACCTTGGCGTGGTGCCCGGGCTTAGACATGTTCTACACCGTAGGACATGTTGACTAATCTCTCAATTTTAATATCAGTTTGAGGGTTTAGTGAGACTGCAGAGTGCACCTATCTTTGTTATTTTGTTATATTGTTATATTAATTATCACATCCGCACTTGTTATCTTGTGTAGGATGTCTATTGTGGTACTTGTGGTTCGCCGCGGGCATCCTCCACCGTATGCATTTTGCTGGGGATTGCCATTAGCAACGGGCCACAAGTGCACGATTTGCTCCCCTATATATATGCACAACTGCATGTGGGTTTGAGCACCTCCTGCGAATGCCAACCTGTCTTCTTAGCTTCTCACAGAACTGGCGGTGACACAGGGTCAACACACAAACTCCCAACTCAAATTTCCTAACTCATCGCGTTATCTTGAAATGAAACACATTGAAAAGCAATTGAAGGTGTTTGCTTAACGCATTTAGTTTAGATAACACATCTCCTAAAGCATGTGTGTTAACTCTACCACATCTGCATGCCTGCCTCCATGGTCGTGGTTAAGGACCCCTCTAGCTTGCCCTGCTTGTTCATGGCAAAATAACACAAAAAGTCATGGATGCCTAGTTAAAAGGGCAGCAATCAATGTACATTTCAGGTTATAAAAAGCATCTACCGTATTTTCTGGCGTATAAGACGACCCCGAACTTTTCCATTTAAAATATAGGGTTTGGGCTATATTTGCCATATAAGACTATCCCTGCCTGCCCAGCCCTCCCTGTCTCCAAGACGATCTTCTCCAGTCCAGGGAACTGACCATGGCAGCCAGGGCTTCAGTAGCGTCCTGGCTGCCATGGTAACCGATCGGAGCCCATCAATTACACTGGGTTAAATGAGTTACCCAGAATCTCATTGTTGTAATAAAAAATATACTGTACTATTGTTAAATTGTGGTTTACCGTATTTATTGCAAAAAAATCTATTTTATAGATATGCAAATTACCAATACCTTTGTGCCCAAGGGGCTGTCCCTCCGCCGTTTTGTGCCTAGCCGCGCCCTGAATCCTCGATCACAGCGCCGCCCCTCTCTTAATGTATTCACTGCACTTCATTTTTTTTATCTTCTGAAGCCGCTCGTAATGTAGCGCATGTGCAGTTAGTTGACGCTGTCTCCTCTATTCCCTCCGCCCTCATAGCACGAACGAGCGAGTGCTTCAACGAACTGCACATGCGCGAGATTACGAAGTGCAGTGAATTAGGGCTGCAGCTAACGATTATTTGAATAATCGATTAGTTGTCGATAATTTCATCGATTAATCGGGTAAAACACCAAAATGACAAAAAAAGGGGTTTATATGATTTTGCTTGAAAAATTATGTACAAAGGCCATATGAAAACAATTTTAGGAGTTACATAAGGCTCACACAGGGGCCAAGAGGGGCACAGACATGGGCCAGGGAAGCGCAGACAGGGGGCAAGGGGGGTGCACACAAAGGCCAGGGGGCACAGATAAGGGCCAGGGGGGCACAGACAAGGGCCAGGGGCTCTGACAAGGACCAGGGGCGCAGACAAGGGCTAGGGGCACAGATAAGGGACGGGGGCGTAGACAAGGGTGAGGGAGGGTGTGCAGACAAGGGTGAGGGAGGGGGCAAAGATAAGGGCCAGGGAGGAGCAGACGGGGGGCACAGAAAGGGCCAGGGTGGCGCACACAGGGGCCAGGGGAAGGCACAGACAAGAGCTAGGGGCTGCGCTGACAAGGGCAAGGGGGGTATTGCTATAATTACCTGTCCTGACCTAATCTTTTATTTTCTTTTAGCATTCCCAGTTTCCCCACATAGGAACTTCTAGGGGCTGGGAAAAGATGGAGGGTCCATTTTCATGGGGGATCTGTGGATGGCATTGTTATGGAGGGGATCTGTGGGTGGCACTGTTATTGGGGGGGGGATCTGAGGATGGCACTGTTATGGGGGGATCTGTGGATGGCACTGTTATGGGGAGGAGGATCTGTGGATGGCACTGTTATGGAAAGGTCGATCTGTGGATGACACTGTTATGGGGAGGGGGATCTGTGGATGACATTGCTATGGGGGGGATCTATGGATGACACTATATAGCATCTTATAGATCTCCCCCCAATACACCTCTCATAGCAGTATAATATCTAAAGACTATTCCTTAACCGGCAGTAACTTGAACTTTACATCGGAGCTATGATCTTCATTACCTTACAATGAAGCTCCGGTAACAGGCAGAGCGGGCGGCGGCTTAACGGCACTCACTCACGCCTGCTCCGCCTGCTTCATTCATATAGTGGGTGGAGCAGGCGCATCACATGAGTGAGTGACGTTACGCCGCCCGCTCTGCCTGTTACCGGAGCTTCATTTTAAGGTAATAAAGATCATAGCGCTGATTTAAAGTTCAAGTTACTGCCGGTTAAGGAATATTTTTTAGATATTATACTGCTGTGAGCGGCGGGTTGCCGCCTCCAGCCCCCCCCCTGAGCTGTGAAGCTTCCCAGCCAGCGATGTATCAGGGACTTAACTGTGGCAGTGCGGGAGCGTGCAGGATTTATGGGACCTGCAGGCATAGCGCCTGACCACCCGCTCCCGCCCCCGCATAGCAACGAATCGGCCGATTATTAGATAACGGGATTCGTCGACAATGAATCCCGTTTTTGAATATTATCGATAATGTTGATTAATCGTTGCAGCCCTGCAGTGAATAAATTAAGAGAGGCAGCGCTGGGATCCAGGATTCAGGGTGCGGCAGCACAGGGGGGAGGGAGGGACTGCTTCCTTCTCCCCTGGGCTGCCTTATACCCGGCGTATAAGACGACCCCCGACTTTTGAAAATAATTTCTAGTGTTAGAAAGTCGTCTTATTCACCGGAAAATACGGTATTTCCTCTGCAAGTATGTTGGTCCAACATGGGCCATTGTACTAGAAGCACCAGATCCAGAGGCGACAATACTGCAGGGGATCCGCATAAGTCCTGTCAGAACTTTTGAATATAAAATAATTCATCATATATATATATATATATATATATATATAAAAAAAAGAAAAACTTGGCAGCACCGTCCTGAATGTAAACGGATGAAGGGTGCACCAGCCCAATGTGGATATAAGCCAATCCAAATGAATACAAAAATGTAAAAACAGGCAGCACTCCAACAGATAAAAATAAACTTTATTTACCCATAAGGATCATGCGACGTTTCGGCTCTACACAGAAGCCTTCCTCAAGCAGTGTGTACAAACCAAATACTGAGCATATATAGTGTTGTGCCAAATCATAACAATTTACATGTCAGGTGAACACAATTCATTACAATTAGTAAATAATCAAGAAAAAGGGTGCATTATAAATATATGAAAACGTTAATACAAACAATCAGTACTGTATAATCGTGATGCACATGATTTTACATAAAATACATCCGTGATCACAAAATATAACAAAATACATACACAACCACATAATTAATACTATTAACAGTGCCAGCTGTGTTCAATCTAATAAAGTGTCAGGTGCTTACTGCGTAGGTGATGCGAACGGAGAATGAAGGAGGGAGACCGGCTGTCATCCATGTTGACATGTGCGGTCCGGCGTGCCTGAATCGCCACCGCGCATGTCTATGTGACGTATAATTCATGCTTCTGACTTTCGTTATCCTCGCCATATGGCGCATGTGCCTTCAAGACATACAGTCAAGTCGGCCATCTTAGATAAGGGTGAAATCAACTCGTTGCTCGGCGCAGGCGCACACAATGACAGCTTAGTCCAGTACATTACAGGGTCATGGTGATAGTGGCATATGAACATGCCCTATAATTACAAGGGTGGCTAAGTGGGCTCGGGTGAAGGTTACCACAACAGTAATTGCAATTGAGGCATATATGGCTGCTGTTAAATCTGATATTCAGAGATTGAAAATGATGCATTCTGCACAAGCTTTTTGTCATCCCAATGTGACAGCTGATGAGATGGTTGCCCTTAATGAATTAAAGCATGATCCCGAACTTACAACTAAGGCCGCTGATAAAGGTGGTGCAGTGGTCGTGTTAGACACCCATAAATATATTGCCGAAATCATGCGGCAATTGGGTGACAATACAATCTACAGACACATTGACTCTGACCCAAGGTTTAGAATTGCTGGGCTGATTGAAAATATATTGACTGATGCCCTGCATGCGGGGGTCATCGATGAGGGACTTGTGGATTTTCACTCCTGTGATTTATGTGTTGCCCAAGATCCACAAGTCCCTCATTGATCCACCTGGCTGCCCCATCGTATCAGGTTCTGACTCGATTTTTAGTCATGTTGCCATCTTCCTTGATAAAGTTTTACGCAGCTTCGCATGTGGAGGCAGCTCATATATTCGGGATACCACCGATTTCTTGCTTAAATTGCAGGAGGTTGACTTGGTGGATGTACAGGGGGTGATACTAGCATCTTTTGATGTCACCTCACTCTACACCTCAATAGACCACCAGAAAGGACTAGATGCAGTTTCCTCTATGCTGGAGAAATCTTCACTCACTTACTATTCCCAACGGTTTATTGTTGGAAATTGTGCTTAGGTATAATTATTTCTTATTTCAAGATTCTTACTATATTCAGGAACAGGGCGTGGCGATGGGGTCCAATGTGGCCCCAACCTACGCCAATATCTTCATGCGTCGATTTGAGGAGGATGTCGTCTATGGAAGCCACCACTTCCGATATGTTAGGGCGTGGTGGCGGTACATAGACGACATCTTCCTCATCTGGACTGGCGATGTCGAACAGCTTTGTGATTTCCATAGATTCCTCAATGGAATCGATAATGCACTGCAATTCACCTTGGTGCACTCCTATGCAGAAATGCAGTTTCTGGATACCTGGGTGATCCTGTCGGATGGCAGGCTACAGACAGATCTGTTCACCAAGCCGACCGACAGGAACACGCTATTGACATATAGCAGCAACCACCCTAGATCTATGGTGAGATCTCTTCCATACTCTCAGTTCCTAAGGGCCAGACGTATTGTCTCAGACCCTGTGGTAGCTGATAGTACGTTGGACACATTGATGCACAAATTAGAAAAACGGGGTTATCCAATTAAACTACTACAAGAGAAAAAGGAATTGGTTAGGCAACTCAATAGGGACCGTATCCTAAAAAGAAAAACACAACAAACACAAATGGTCAGGATCCCCTTTATTTCAACTCACTGTGAACAAAGTACGGATATAGGCAACATTATTCGACGCCACTGGAATATACTGGGCGGTTGCCACAATGCAATCAAGGAATTTCACTCTCCTCCTATCATGTCCTACCGCAGGTCTAGGAGTCTCAAAGACCAGCTGTAGAAGGCTGATGTGAGGACTCTGAAAACAACAAGACAGTTGACACTGACAGGCAACAGTGTAGGCTGTTTTCCCTCTTTGTCTTGTGTAAATTGCAAATATATTCTTAAGGGTAGGACCTTCACACACCCTCAAACTGGGGTTAGGCATCAAATATGGCATTATCTGACTTGTGACTCCAGCTACGCTATTTATGTAATTGTGTGCCCTTGTAATCTGGTGTATGTCGGTGAGACGACCACTGATTTTAAGACACGGTTTAATAACCACCGACTTAGTATTAGGAAAAAATGACTGGATTTACCAGTGTCAAAACATTTTGTCAACTCTAAACACACAGAAAAAGACTTAAAATGTTGCATTATTGATTATGTACCAATGCCTAGGAGAGGTGGCAACAGGATTAGCCTTTTAAAAAAGAGGAAGTTAAAATGGATCTATACATTAGAGTCCCTTAAACCACATGGTCTGAATGTGGACTACAAGGTTGGGGTTGGCTAGATAAGTGGTTTGCCCTCTGCACATGCACCCCAATGTCGACTGTCCCTGTGTTAACTATGTGATTTGTGTGTACAAAGCACAGATTCTTGTTTATTATGCAAGTTTTTATATCATTCTTTTTTTTCCCTTTCTAAACAATTTTTTTTTTCTTTTTTTCTTTTTTCTTTAGATGATACGCTACAGAGTTTGAGGAGAGGAGAACTGGCATTTCATTCACGTGGGGTGTGCGATTACGATGTACTGAAATTGTTGGTTCATCCTAAATAGTTTTTAATTTTGTGTTTCCTCAGTTATGGTCTGTTATATGCATGGCGGGTGGTTATGAGGAAAACCCTTTTTACAGGGTGGTGATGGGTGGGTTTTGATCGCTGAAGCGGTGCGACCCTGCACTCACATGCAGATGCGTAGTCGCTCTTTGGTCACGGCTGGAGGCTCCACTTCGATACTGTTGTGGTAACCTTCACCCGAGCCCACTTAGCCACCCTTGTAATTATAGGGCATGTTCATATGCCACTATCACCCTGACCCTGTAATGTACTGGACTCAGCTGTCATTGTGTGCGCCTGCGCCGAGCAACGAGTTGATTTCACCCTTATCTAAGATGGCCGACTTGACTGTATGGCTTGAAGGCACATGCGTCATATGGCGAGGATAACGAAAGTCAGTGTCACGGCTGAGGATGGGGGAAATCCTCAGCCGTGCAATGCCAGATGCTGTAGGCCTACTCGGCCAGGAGAACAGGATAGGGAGCAGGTCACCTCCTAACAGCGTCCCTACCCTGACCCTAACTCCTAACTGCATGGGCCGACCTTAAAGGTAGGAGGACCCATGCGCAGGAACCTCGGATCCCTAACTCACCCTCCGTCCGGTCCCTGCGCTAGGAGTCAGGGTAAGACGACCTACTCCTCCTAGACGCGGAGGAGCAGGAGTCTCACTGGCCAAGCTGTTGGGAAAAAGGGGAACACAAACAGTTTTACGGGTATGGCAGGCGAACTAGAAGTTCCTCCAACCTGCCACAGCCTTGCTGACTGGATCCCTGAGCAACAGGAATCCAGAACCGTAAACTGCACAAAAGTGACAAGGAAGGTCCCAACAGAACATCACATACAACATGACATACAAGAAGGCATAAACATAAACTTAAACTTAAATCTATGACCACAGTGGTGGCTCTCACAGGCAGATGGAAAAACACAGGAGGCTGCTATCAGCAAGCATGCTGAAGCAACCTCCTGAGCCCTGCCACAGAGAGAGGTTATATAGGCCCAAAGTGGCCACACCCAAAGGGAGGACACACCCAGTGACATCACACACACACTGGGAAGGGAGTTAACCCTACACACACCACAGAAGGGAAACTCACAAAAAGGAAAAGTGTCCAACAGATCACACTGTGGCCGTTGCCGCAAGCAACGACATGGGTGGCACACGTGTCCAGGGAGTCAGCCCGAAGGCCGGGACACTGCCACCACATGTACATAATACCACCTAAGGTTGCCACGGGTAACCACAGTGCGGGGAATGATGTCCGTGCGCACACAAACATAAAACACAGTGCACACCAGACATACAAACGTGCATCCAAACACAACTCCCCGGGAACCGCACACAAGGCTGTTGTCCGCGGCAACCGCACCGAGGCCAACTACATAATGCCTCAGCTGCGGTTGACACAACAACCAAAAACCGCGGGCAACTGTATGCGACTCCCAAGGAGTCACGACCATAACCGTGGCCGTGACAGTCAGAAGCATGAATTATACGTCACATAGACATGAGCGGTGGCGATTCAGGCACGCCGGACCGCACATGTCAACATGGATGACAGCCGGTCTCCCTCCTTCATTCTCCGTTCGCATCACCTACGCAGTAAGCACCTGACACTTTATTAGATTGAACACAGCTGGCACTGTTAATAGTATTAATTATGTGGTTGTGTATGTATTTTGTTATCACGGACAGAGGTCGCAATAACGCCTGTACAAGCGTCATAGACGCCTGTTCAGGCCATTTTACTCCCTGGAAAAAGTCTAAGGCGTACCGATACGCCTTAGACTTTTCCCTGCCATTCATAAGTGTAGTGAATGCTGTGAACGGCGCAGGCAGCGCAGCGATGCTGCTGCTGCCTGGGACAACCAATAACAATTCTCCTTACAGTAAGGAGCTTTGTTATTGGTCAGTTTGAGCGGGCTGCCGGAGCTTAGGACACACCGCTCTGAAGAGGGAGGAAGGAGGCGCGCGATCCTTACTGGCGGGGTAAGTGGTGGTCTGAGCACCTTGTTTTTACCCTATAGTGATGAGTCTGAAGCGCTCAGCCGAGCGCTCCTCCCTGCTGAGCGTGGTAGTGAAGACGGCCTCAATAGAAGGTCTAGGGGACCGTCTTCACTACCGCAGTCAGCAGTGAGGAAAAGTGGCTGAGCGCTTCAGACTCCTGCTTATAGAAGTCAGCGGGGGTCCCAGCGCTGGACGCGCCAACAGGAGACCTCCATAATGACAGACCTGTCACCCGTAAACCTCTGTCACCTGTCAACTTTCTTATGAATCCATCAAGGATTCATTGCAGCATGTTCCATCAGATGCCTATAAGGATTTCTTCTGTAATGCGGTGCCGCATGTGGCCATTTACAGCCTCCAGGACATAGTCCCTCTGCCAAGCACATGAAGTACTTCACTGTAAAACGGTATAATCCAATAACCACAGCGGTGGTGGCTTTTTTGTGGAATTAGATAGGGCAATGGGTCATGGAAGACAAACTCCCCTTTATAGCAAGATCAAGCATAACACAAAATGACAGCCTCTAGATCAGGGATAAGCAACCTCCTGCACTCCAGCTGTGCTGAAACTACAACTCCCAGTATCCTCCTTTTACTTCTTTGGGAGTTACAAGAACAGCTGAGCAAGTGTGCATGCTGGAAGTTGTAGTTTCACAGCAGCGCTGGAGTGCCAAAGGTTGCTGCTCCCTAGATCAGTGGTTATCACTGCGTGATGTCATCATCCAGATCCACAACATGTGACTGTGGCCCTGCAAGGTATGTGCCCGGGTCTTTCGCTTGTGCCCTTGGCACCAGCATGCACCACCATCCATTGTACCTGTGTCCTGCTCCGCCAGTGCCTCAGGTCTCTTCAGAGTCTACCAACAGCCCCGGTGGCACGACATACTCACCTGAGAGCTCATCTACAAGGACGTAACTTTGGTGGGCAGCAATGGCCACGTGATGGATGGCAAACCCCAGTGACTAGCAGCACAGAAACAGCAGCACAAATTAAAGGGATTGTCCCAAGATCAACACTATTTACCTATCCATACTTGACCCAGAGAACACTAGAACATGGTAACCAAGGTGGGACCCCCAGCGATCATGTACTTGAAGGGGACATGTCTGTTTTAGTAACGACTTGCATTTCCCATGCAATAACAATTCTGGGGAGTCAATTCTTGTGACTCTATATTGTACCATTACTCTATTATTCCTACTAGAACTTATGAACTAATTGCTAGTAGTCTGCAATAAAGGTCCAGCTGGATGTTACCAGTTGACAGCACTGATTGAATAATATCAGGCTGTGCGGTGACACCCCCATCTGGACCTTCACTGCAAACTACCAGCAACTCATTCATAACTAATAACAGAGGAATGGTGCAACATAAAGTCATAAGAATAGATCCTCCAGGATTGTTATTACATGTGGGGGTGCAAGTAGTTACCAAAACAGACAAATCAGGAGAGGTGAGGGGTCCTTTGTTAACGACAGGTGATAAATATCGATCTTAGGAAAAACCCTTTAAACCTCATAAAATCACTGCAACAGTGACCTCAACGGTGCCCTCAGAGCAACAGGGACCTCAGCTAAATGTATAATGGTCTAAATTTGCCATTTATGCATGGAAGACAGTTCTAGAGTACTAGTAATGGTTTTAGTGCATAAATAGCAACCCCTTAATGTTATGTAGGCCTTCGTATTAACCATTTGAATTACTGTAACTTTCGTACTCCTCATCGGCTGAAAATACTCCTCAGAAATGGTAAGAGGAGTATTTTTACTCTTCCAGAAAAAATGTAGCGCGACCTCTGATCACGGATGTATTTTATGTAAAATCATGTGCATCACGATTATACAGTACTGATTGTTTGTATTAACGTTTTCATATATTTATAATGCACCCTTTTTCTTGATTATTTATTAATTGTAATGAATTGTGTTCACCTGACATGTAAATTGTTATGATTTGGCACAACACTATATATGCTCAGTATTTGGTTTGAAGATAGTCACGGCACTCCAAAAGCTTCCTCAGTTAGTGTTCTTTATTCCACCAAAAGTACAGCAGCAACGTTTCGACAATATAGTCTTTATCAATACATAAAAGTTTACAAGTGACCCACACTACATTTTATAAGGGTACAAATCCATATCAATTACTTAGTGGGTGTGTTCCAAACAACAAACCCGCCCCCCACAGGTATAGACGATCATATAATCCAATATACATAATTAAATTTAAATTAACAACCACAGTGTATAGTAATATAGGGCATACCAGGTGTTAGTGCGGAGGCTCCTATTCTGTAGCGTGTCCATGGTGTTCGGCGTCTTCCGCATACAACTGCGGCTGCGCGAGTATCCAGACGGGATTCACATACATCACATGGTCGACAGAACGGTCATGTGATCAGTGACGCTCCTGTTGGTCACCTGACTGGTAACGCACCTAAGCGTCTAATTGCTGTCATGGTAACCCCAGGTCCTGCACAGATAGTCTATTGTCCCGTGTGGTACTCTTTGTTTGATGCTATTTCAAATATGCGCAGCTAATGTGCAGACGCCGATCGCCACGGGCATAATGCCAGACAGGTGATATCAATCAGGAAAATGTGATTTCATCTATTTTATTTTATTAAGTAACGACGTAGGAACCAATCCCTGCAGGATGTCTAAATAGACCCATATCAGAACTAAGGTTCAGTACCTTACCTAGCATGCGTAAAACGGAGATGTGTAACCCCACATACAAACACGAAGGAGACCCTTTCATGAAAACCTGGGGCTGTTCAAGCAATGCGGCCCTATCAACCGATCGCTTTCAAGGGAATAGGTTCAAAATAGCATATTTGAAATAGCATCAAACAAAGAGTACCACACGGGACAATAGACTATCTGTGCAGGACCTGGGGTTCCCATGACAGCAATTAGACGCTTAGGTGCGTTACCAGTCAGGTGACCAACAGGAGCGTCACTGATCACATGACCGTTCTGTCGACCATGTGATGTATGTGAATCCCGTCTGGATACTCGCGCAGCCGCAGTTGTATGCGGAAGACGCCGAACACCATGGACACGCTACAGAATAGGAGCCTCCGCACTAACACCTGGTATGCCCTATATTACTATACACTGTGGTTGTTAATTTAAATTTGATTATGTATATTGGATTATATGATTGTCTATACCTGTGGGGGGGCGGGTTTGTTGTTTGGAACACACCTACTAAGTAATTGATATGGATTTGTACCCTTATAAAATGTAGTGTGGGTCACTTGTAAACTTTTATGTAGCTTGATAAAGACTATATTGTCGAAACGTTGCTGCTGTACTTTTGGTGGAATAAAGAACACTAACTGAGGAAGCTTTTGGAGTGCCGTGCCTATCTTCATTTCTACTGGTAACTTTGGGGGTCTCTGAGGCCGAGACCTGACGCCACGAGCACCGCCGTATTTTTAAGCTTATTCAAGTAAGTGGTGCTGTCCTACTACCTATTTTTTCTGTTCTACATGGGCCTGAGGACGTGCACACTGTCCATAGATTGAAAAGAGTTTTTTCTATAATTTTTTCATGGATTTGAGTGACATTAGCATAATGGCTACACCAAACAGCTCTGTTTATTCAAGTGAACAGATCATCCACATCCTCAGTGGCGACGAGGGAGAGGGAGCTTTTTTGAACAAACCGACCGCTGATTCGATCAAGCGTAGGCTGGTGAATGAAAGGAAACAGCTTATCAATACGGAATTGCATCTCCTAACCCTGAGAGAATATTACAGGGTAAGTCGCATACCTCGTGGTCTGAGGACACATCTGAGGCCAATTTTATTTCCTGAGAATCAAGATTTTCTTAATAAATTCATGGAAATAGCGAACCGTTTTTCTATGGACATTATGTTATTAAATATGGAATTTTTACAGAAGGATACAGTAAAGATCAGTGCAAGGATTCAGGAACACGAGGAGCAATTGAAATCAACTACTAGTGCTCAAGACTTTGATAAATTTCTTGAACAAACTAAAGGAGATCTGCATAAATACCGCTTAAACATTGAAGAAACTAAAAGACAAAAGTGGTCCAGAGATGAGGAGGATTATGCCAAGGGCAACATCTATAAAGTTCAGAGGCCGAGGGGACGACGCACAGATCTAACGGATACGGATTCTTCCACTGAACGCGGCAATGGGATTGATTTTTTAGGATTGGGCCTATCAAGGGACACAGGAGAAGACGGAGGGGAGGATGCAAACATCGCCACTACAGAAAAGATATCCAGGAATGTCCGGTCAACGCGGTCAGCCAAACCACCAGTGGGAACCAAAACTCCTGTATTACAACAGGGGAAGAGAGGTGTACAGAAGCAGACACCATGAATGGGACTCAATTGGTGGTAAATATTTCCTCTTATGATCTCACTGATGTGGAACTAAGAGTATTGAATAAGGGACTTTATTTTTGCCCTACTTCTATGGTTGACTGGTTTCAAAATGAGATTGATTTATTACATTTCTTTAGGCGAATTAAGTTGAGAGTTTTTTTTCGATGGTCAGACTCAGAGGCCTAGGGATGGATTACCTCCAGAGGTCTCTGATGATATTGAACACAGTATCCTAACCTTGACGGATTTGGGGTTACACATTAAGAGTGACTTTCAACCCCCGGTATATCATAAAGCAATAGACACCTTTATGTCCTTGGTCCGGCGGATGTCACCAGATTGAGACAACAAACTGATGATGGGGTGAGATCCAACCTGACCAAGGAGGAAAAAGCTGCGTTGACCTCCCTTAGTCAGCGAAAAGAGCTTACGATCAAAGCAGTCGACAAGGGAGGGGCAATTGTAGTGATGAATACCACTAAGTATGTTGCTGAAATAGAAAAACAACTACAAGACACAGAAGTCTATAGACAAGTCAATGGGGATCCGAAATTCGGAGTAATGAAAAAGATAAAAATACTGGTAGATAATGCTTATGCCAATAACATCATTGATTCAAAACTCCATAGCTATCTGATACAGAAACACCCGGTGACACCCACCCTGTATGTCTTGCCAAAGATACATAAGGACCTGTGTAATCCACCTGGACGTCCCATAGTGGCGGGTATTGATTCGGTCTTTGCCCCTGCAGCTGTGTTCATCGACAAAATGTTGAGGACTTCCGCTACAGGGGCAAAGTCATATGTGAGGGACACTACTGAATTTCTCAATGGGGTCCAACAGCTAACATTCGGTGCGGGTGATAGACTGGTGTCCTTTGATGTCACCAGTCTATACACTTGCATCGAACATGAAAGGGGCTTAGAGGCGGTACAATGGGCTTTACGACACACTGACTATCCCGCGGAACTATGTGAATTTGTTAGTTCACTGTTGGAGATCCTATTGACATGTAACTATTTCAGTTTTGATGACAGGTTCTACATCCAAAATCGTGGGACCGCCATGGGGTCTAATATGGCCCCGACATATGCCAATATCTATATGACATATGTGGAGGAGTCGTCTATATACCCATCCACCCTTTTCCGATTTGTGTCCGGGTGGATGAGGTATATAGACGACATCTTCCTCATATGGACAGGGACGGACGCGGACCTTCAGGAGTTTCATGACCATATCAATAACGTCCACACGCAACTGAAGTTTACTAGAGTGGACTCGCCACACTCTATACAATTTCTAGACACATTGGTTTATGTGACTGAGAGAGGTCTTCAAACAGACATCTTTGTTAAACCAACGGATCGAAATAATATGTTGCGCTTTGATAGTGCCCATCCTAAAAACATGTTGAATTCTCTCCCATATAGCCAACTTCTTAGGGTGAGACGTATCATTTCAGAGGAAGAAAATGTAGATAATAGATTGCAGGTAATGAGTTCAAAGTTTACAGCCAGACAATATCCTAAAAAATTGGTCAAGAGACATCTTGACAAAGTCAGGCAGCAGACGCGGACGCATCTGTTGACCATGACCAGAACAGAAACTGAAAATAGGAGATTACCTTTTGTGTCCACACATTCGGTCTTAAGCAAACAAATAGCGGGTACGCTTAAACGGAATTGGCAGATCCTGACACGCTCTTTCCCAGATATTGTTGAGTTTCAGACACCACCGCTCATGTCCTATAGGAGATCAAAAAATCTGGGGGATCAGTTGGTACACTCTTTTCTGCAGAGGCCCGATAAATCGCGCATCTCCAGAAAAGGTTGCTACCCTTGCCTCAGTTGCTGCAACTGCAATAATATATTGAGGGGACAAACTTTTTTTCACCCACATACTAGAAAGAAATACGAGATAAAGGGTTTTTACACATGTTCCTCTGATTATGTGATCTATACATTGCAGTGCCCGTGTGGTCTCATCTATGTGGGTGAGACCACACAGGCCTACAAGCTGAGGATTAACCAGCACAGGTACTCCATCCGGAAATTGTTTACCAGGATGGAGAATACGTCCGAGAATTTGGAAGGTGAACTCCCGGTCCCGGAACATTTTTATAGATGTAAACACAGCATTGCGCAACTGAGGTTCAGGATCATTGATGGCGTCCCCACACCACAGAGAGGTGGTGATCGGGAACGACTATTAAAACGACTGGAACTCAGATGGATCTTTGAACTGGACACCATTGAGCCCAAGGGGCTCAATCGGGAGTTCAAGGTGGGCTCCCTCTTTTAAGTCGCCATTGGGGATGTGAATAAAGGTTTTTTATATATTAAGTGGAAGTACCCGATATTATATCGAGATTATTAACAAATTTTCTTTTCTTTTTTCTGTTTATCACTAATAGATAAGGCTGCCATGTGAGATCTGGGCAAAGGATGGACCAAGGTGTTTTGGAAGCAGCGACCTGGGAACCATCCAGCAGGTTTATTATATTATCGTACTGATTGTATGTTAGGTTTGGATTACATTGACTGGGAATGTGTGGCGGATGTGGACCACATATGCGACGTGCAGGATTTTTTTCCTTGATCATGTACCTGGGGAGCTGGTCTATATATGCGGATTCTGTTTAGGTTCATTGGCTTGGGGTGATGCTCATACAAAGTATGATAAAACTATGTTACATTTACAGGAGACAATGGGGATAGGCGTGGTAGGGGTCTTTTACTTAGCGGTTGGACCCAGACCAGGCAAAGGCGGACATCTGTGGTCTCTCTTTGATAGAGGGGGGCGATGGTTGTGGCCTTAGTATTCCCAGTCCAATTTACTCTCTATCATTCTTGTGTATTACATGCCGATATATCCCTTGGGTATTCACTAATGGGGAGTAACGGTTTGGTTACTTTATACCGTAAAACATACGGGATCTCACCCTTTATGCTATTTTGAACCTATTCCCTTGAAAGCGATCGGTTGATAGGGCCGCATTGCTTGAACAGCCCCAGGTTTTCATGAAAGGGTCTCCATCGTGTTTGTATGTGGGGTTACACATCTCCGTTTTACGCATGCCAGGTAAGGTACTGAACCTTAGTTCTGATATGGGTCTATTTAGACATCCTGCAGGGATTGGTTCCTACGTCGTTACTTAATAAAATAAAATAGATGAAATCACATTTTCCTGATTGATATCACCTGTCTGGCATTATGCCCGTGGCGATCGGCGTCTGTACATTAGCTGCGCATATTTGAAATAGCATCAAACAAAGAGTACCACACGGGACAATAGACTATCTGTGCAGGACCTGGGGTTCCCATGACAGCAATTAGACGCTTAGGTGCGTTACCAGTCAGGTGACCAACAGGAGCGTCACTGATCACATGACCGTTCTGTCGACCATGTGATGTATGTGAATCCCGTCTGGATACTCGCGCAGCCGCAGTTGTATGCGGAAGACGCCGAACACCATGGACACGCTACAGAATAGGAGCCTCCGCACTAACACCTGGTATGCCCTATATTACTATACACTGTGGTTGTTAATTTAAGTTTGATTATGTATATTGGATTATATGATTGTCTATACCTGTTGGGGGGCGGGTTTGTTGTTTGGAACACACCCACTAAGTAATTGATATGGATTTGTACCCTTATAAAATGTAGTGTGGGTCACTTGTAAACTTTTATGTAGCTTGATAAAGACTATATTGTCGAAACGTTGCTGCTGTACTTTTGGTGGAATAAAGAACACTAACTGAGGAAGCTTTTGGAGTGCCGTGACTATCTTCATTTCTACTGGTAACTTTGGGGGTCTCTGAGGCCGAGACCTGACGCCACGAGCACCGCCGCTAAGTATTTTTAAGCTTATTCAAGTAAGTGGTGCTGTCCTACTACCTATTTTTTCAGTATTTGGTTTGTACACACTGCTTGAGGAAGGCTCCTGTGTAAAGCCGAAACGTTGCATGATCCTTGGAGTGCTGCCCGTTTTTACATTTATATATATATATATATATATATATATAGACTTTGATATCCTGATATATGTGCTGTATGACAACTATTTTGTCTTATTTTGAAAGGGCAGGATGAGTTCAGGAACTTTTGAACTCAGAATTACTAACTTTAGGTTAACAATATGTACAAAAGTGTTTACCCAAGTCTGCTTTTGTGAAAAGGAGGTTTCACAAGGTCTAATAAAAAGTATTTATTTAGATAAGACATTGGAGTAGAAATGTGCGGAGTTTTAGTTTATCTTCAGTGAATAGAAAGAGAGTGATTCACATCATTAGATGTTATATCCTATATGTTATTATGTTAAGATATAGTAAGTAAAGTATAATCATATAAGTGCCTTATATATAAGTATATTCATGGTATCTATTATAGAAATAGCTTAATTTCTTGTATAGTTTGAATGTGTATGTTACTATGTCACTATGGGGAGTTAATTATTTCAGTCTCAGGTGTTACTTCAGGAGGATTGTAGAGAGAGATCATGAACAAACAGCGTATCTTCAATCTAAGATAATAGACCAAAGTATCATCAGAAAGTGGTCTATCCCAATGAATAGAAAAGTATAGTATTTGTCTTAATTAGATAGGTTTAATCCTGGATTTAGAAATAGAGTGGGTGTCTGTTGGAGTTGTATACAAAGGTGTCTGTGTGAATAGAGTAGGACTTTGGATTGTGTAACAAGACTGGAAGTTAACAACGTGTATATATGATTGCTTGGTGAGAGTCAACATATTTTTTTCCCTGTTAGACAACAAATCCTGTTTTGAAAATCCATTAATAAGTAAAATACAGATTAATTGCTAATACTTTTATATAGAGCCTTAGTGCCACCTAGTGTTAGGATAAAATTAAGGCTTAAATTGTGAAATCACTAGGGGAGGTCCTATCAGTTATAAAGTGATGTCACAAAGTAAATGATCAAACCAGGCCAGTCCCATTTTAGATGGGATAAAAAGATGGTATGGGCTTACAGAGGGTTCATCTTCTTGAATCAGCTTGGGATGATCATCTTGAAGAAAACATCTTGAAACATCTTGGGACCTGAGGATATCTTGATCCATCGGATCCAGCCACTTGACCACCTTTTCAGCCATTGGAGGCAGCCATCTTAGAACCAATGAAACTGATTTCTGCTAGCTGACATTTTGGTATAGTATAACCTTACCAATATTTTACAAGATAATTAATTAATATAATATATATATCTATATATATATTTAATTATCCATACTTTGTGTATAATATCTGTTTTGGAATAAGATTGGCGTGTACCTGCAGCATCATCCTAAAACTTGATCTGATTCAGGGAGATTTATATGTATTGTTGGAAACATGGCATCATCTCCAAAGAACTGAATTCAGTTCTAGGCCGGTATGGTTAATTATGTATATATATTTGTATCAATAAAAGAGGAAATCTGAAATAGACCAGATTTGGATTTAATAAGACATTTGTCGGCTGAGAGAAATCAGGTATCAAATTGATTTAAAATATAGGAGAAAATCAAAAACACTCCTGCGCTCCCATACAAAAAAATCTACCAACCTATAGTTGAAGGTCCGCTGCACAGTGTATATAATGGGCTTTGCTGCTGACGCCCAGGGTACAAAATTGATTAAATGTTGATTTACCTTACGGTAAAAGCTTACACTGGCGCTGGTAGGTAGAAATGTGACACATAAAATACAGTGGCTGGATGAATATTCCGATTTAGTAAAAGATGGATATCATTGACAATCCAATGAATTAATCACCGCAATGATAATTACCTTTTCTCTGGATGTGGGCTGGAGAAATAGTCTAAGTTCTTTAAATATTTGCACAGTTCCCGTTTCTGTGTGTAGAGGGGTGTGAAGAGAGGCAAGAACTTCACTGCTCACCTACTAGCATTCACACTGCTCCGGCCGGTAGCTGCGTGGTGCGAGGGAGCAGACTATGGTTTCGGCGTCCAGGATTTTCTGTGCGTGTGACGTCACCGCAAAGTACTACTGGTGCTCCCAGAGATCAAAGTTCATCCGACGCGTTTCTGAGCCGTCGGGCTCCTTCATCCCTGGCATAGTAGATTATTTTGACTTTCTTGAAATTTTGCATATCATTGATTGAATTTCAATTGTCACAAATTTTCTTATATATATTAGCTTGCACCATATTATTGTTATTTAATAAATATATATTTTGATTTACAACTGCTTTCTTTTTGTCATCTAACTTAGTGCAGATCACTAGCTAGTTTTTGCTTGGTATTTTTTCCGCCCCATAAGACGCACTTTTTCCCCCCCAAAAATGGGGGGGAAATGCCCCTGCGTCTTATGGGGCGAATGCTGACACTTTAACATCGCTGGATGCGATGTACGAGCGAGCGGGGGCCGGGGAAGGGACTGGGAGGAGGAGCTGGGGGCCGGAATAGCGGCGGGGCGGTGCAGTCGGTGTACTATAGCCCCGCCCCGCCGCTCCGGCATAGTAATATTAAATGTCTTATTCAATTAAAATGTATTACATATGCACCCTCACTCCTAAATTCCTAATAGTACCTTACATCCTATTCCTAATAGGTTCTGCATAATGCCGGCAGCCGGCAGGCAGGCCGGGCGGGCGGCAGCATAACTCCCTGATGTCACGTGCCTGCTCCGCCTACTTTATGAATGAAGCGGGCGGCGCAGGCAAGTGACGTCAGTGAGTGACGCGCCGCCCGCCCGGCCTGCCGGCATTGTGCAGAACCTATTAGGAATAGGATGGAAGGTACTATTAGGAATTTAGGAGTGAGGGGGCATATGTAGTAAATTTTAATTCAATAAGACATCTTATATTTGTATACTGGGGGGGCGGCGGGGGGACGACGACGGGCTATGATCCGTGGATAGCACAGTTAAGGGGTGGGGGTGGGGGGTCTGTGGATGGCACTGTTATGGGCTGGGGGGTCTGTGGATGGCACTGTTATGGGCTGGGGGGTCTGTGGATGGCACTGTTATGGGGTGGGGGGGTCTGTGGATGGCACATATATAACAGTGCCATCCACAGATCCCCCTGTAACAGTGCCATCCACAGATCCCCCCTGTAACATTGCCATCCACAGATCTCCCCTGTAACATTGCCATCCACAGATCCCCCCCTGTAACAGTGTCCGTCATCCACAGATCTCCCCTGTAACAGTGTCCGTCATCCACAGATCCCCCATAACAGTGTCCGTCATCCACAGATCCCCCCATAACAGTGTCCGTCATCCACAGATCCCCCCATAACAGTGTCCGTCATCCACAGATCCCCCCATAACAGTGTCCGTCATCCACAGATCCCCCCATAACAGTGTTCGTCATCCACAGATCCCCCCATAACAGTGTCCGTCATCCAGAGATCCCCCATAACAGTGTCCGTCATCCACAGATCCCCCATAACAGTGTCCGTCATCCACAGATCCCCCCATAACAGTGTCCTTCACAGATCCCCAGTAATAGTGCCATCCACAGACCACCATTAGTTCCAAACCCACCAAAAGCACACCTTTTGGTTAAAAATATTTTTTTTCTTATTTTCCTCCCCAAAAACCTAGGTGTGTCTTATGGGCCGGTGCATCTTATAGGGCGAAAAATACGGTAGATTAGACTCTCCTTCATTACAGATTCTAATTTATTCACATAAATAATATAGACTGTTAATCAGAGACAGCATAAATATTCCGACAGCCCCAAGTATCTAGAAGCCCCCCAGTGCACAGGGAGGGAGAGGTTAGTAGGGTTGAGCGAACCCGAACTGTAAAGTTCCGGTTCGTACCGAACTTTTGGATTTTTGGACCCCGAACCCAAACATTTCAGTAAATGTTCGAGTTCGGTGTTCGGCGATTTAATGGCGCTTTTTAAAAGGCTGCAGAGCAGCCAATCAACAAGCATTTTACTCTTATGCCCTTAGAAACCATCACAGCCATGCCTACTAATAGCATGGCTGTGATTGGCCAGTGCAGCATGTGACCCAGCCTCTATATAAGTTGTAGTCATGTTGCGCAGCACGTCACTCTGCTCTGATTAGTGTAGGGATAGGATGCTGCTGCTGTGAGGGAGTGAATAGGAAAGAATCTTTAATCTCAAGTGCTTGTTAACTCAGCAATCTATATAGATTTTGTTTTGTGGGTGCAGTGCACAATCTTTTTACCCTGCCCTGAGCCCAGTAACACAGAAAAATAACTTTTATCTGGCTGTTAGTTGGTGGGCGACGGCGGCTGCCATTTTATACAAGTTTTAGTGCACCAGCACGCCATATGTGCATTTGTGACATTCAAATACAAGCTTGAAATACTGCAATATAATTCTGGGTTTAAAAAAATCACCCATTTTTTTGCAAGACCCTACATCTGGGGCCTTTTCAGCATTCATCAGTGTGAAATCCAAGCTTGAAATACTGCAATAATTTTCTGGGTTTAAAAAACACCCATTTTTAACAATACCCTACATCTGGGGTCTATGCTGCATTTGTTAGTGTGAAATACAAGCTTGAAATACTGCAATAATACTCTGGGTTTAATAAAACACCCATTTTGGTCAAAATACTAAATTTGCGGCCTTGCCTGCATCTGTCAGTTGGAAATACATGCATTAGATACTGCTGTTATAGTCTGTTATTAAAAATAACACCCATTTTGGGCAAAATACTAAATGTGCAGCCTTTGCTGCATTTGTCATTGTGAAATACAAGCTTGCAATACTGCAATAATATTCTGGGTTTAATAAAACACCCATTTTTTGCAATACCCTACATCAGAGGCCTATGCTTCATCTGTCAGTGTGAAATACAATCATTAGATACTGCTGTTATATTCTGTTATTTAAAACACCCATTTTGGGCAAAATACTAAATTTGCGGCGTTTGCGTCATCTGTCAATACTCTACATCTGAGGCCTATGCTGCATTTGTCAGTGTGAAATATAATCTTGAAGTATTGCAATAATTTTCTGGGTTTTAAAAAAAACACCCTTTTTGGGCAAAATACTAAATTTGCAGCCTTTGCTGCATCTGTCAGTGTGAAATACACGCGTTAGATACTGCTGTTATATTCTGTTATTAAAAAAACACCCATTTTGGGCCAAATTCTAAATTTGCAGCCTTTGCTGCACCTGTCAGTGTGAAATACACGCGTTAGATACTGCTGTTATATTCTGCTACTAAAAAAAACACCCATTTTGGGCCAAATACAAAATTTGCAGCCTTTGCTGCATCTGTCAGTGTGAAATACACACGTTAGATACTGCTGTTATATTCTGTTATTAAAAAAACACCCATTTTGGGCAAGATCCTAAATTTGCGGAGAATGAGGAGAACGTCGAATAAAGGACATGGCCCCGGTCGTGGTGCTGCTGGTGGAGCTCCTGTTGCAGGGAGAGGACGTGGTCGATCTGTGCCAGCTACACGCACAAGTGAAACACCTTCCTCAGGTGCGAGTTGGCGACAGAACCTTGGTCGGTCGGCTCGGGCCTAACGAATGCTGAGGCCAGAACAAGTAGAGGCGATAGTAGATTGGGTTGCTGGCAGTTCCTTTACATTGTCTCCCACCCAGTCACCTGCTGAAAGATCAGAGTTAGCACCTGCAGCCGATGTCCATCAGTCTTTCACCTCACCCCCTTGCAAATCAGCCAAGCAGTCTGAGCCCCAAGTCATGCAGCAGTCTCTTCTGCTTTTTGATGACTCTGCTAGCAGGGTTTTCCAGGGCCATCCACCTAGCTCTGCCCCAGAAGTGGAAGTGATTAAGTGCACTAATGCCCAACCACTTATGTTTCAAGATGGGTACATGGGAGGACGACCGCAGCACGTCTCGGATGATGATGAAGCACAAGTACCAACTGCTGTGGCTTTATGCAGTGTGCAGACCGACAAGGAGGGCAGGGGTGAAAACTGGGTGGAAGATGATGTGGAGGACGATAAGGTCCTCGACCCCACATGGAATCAAGGTCATGCACTTGTGTAGTTCGGAGGAAGAGGTGGTGTTTGCACAGAGCCACCAGCACAGCAGAAGAGGGAGCAGGGTGCAAAAGCGGAGCAGCTGTCCCCTAGATAGTATGCCAGTTACTGCCCAACGCAGCAAAGGACCGAGTACACCAAAGACAGCTCCAAGGAGTTCCCTGGTGTGGCTGTTCTTCAGACAATGTGCTGACTACAAGACACGAGTGGTTTGCACGCTGTGCAATCAGAGCCTGAAGCGAGGCATAAACGTTCTCAACCTGAGCACAACCAGCATGACCATGCATCTAAGTGCAAAGTAGACACCTCAAAAACCAAGAAAGGTCTCTGGCTCCTCCTGCTTCCTCTTCTGCTGCAGTCTCGGCCTCTTAATCCACCTCTGGAGTGACAGTGGCACCTTCCACCCCGCAAACAGAGGATCTGCCAGCAACACCACCACCTGGGTCACCAAGCATCTCCACAATGTCCCATGGAAGCGTTCAGCTCTCCATCTCCCAAACACTGGAATGGAATAGGAAGCACTCCCCTACCCACCCACGATCCCTGGCCCTGAATGCCAGCATTTCAAAATTACTGGCCTTTGAAATTCTGTCATTCCGTCTGGTGGAAACAGAGAGTTTTAAAGGCGTTATGGCGGTGGCTGTCCTACAGTACGTCGTGCCCAGCCACTACTTTTCCAGGTGAGCCATCCCTTCCCTGCACAACCAAGTGGGGGACAAAATTCGGTGTGCATTGCGTAACTCCATCTGTGGCAAAATCTCGTAGCAGCTCTGGGACTAGACGGTTTGACGCACATCCCTTGTCTGGCGCATGTGCTGAATTTGGTGGTGCAGAGATTCCTTAAAAATTACCCCGATATGTCAGAGCTGCTGAAGAAAGTTTGTGCGCGCTTTCGGCGTTCTCACCCTGCTGCTCGCCTGTCAGCACTGCTGCATAACTTCGGCCTTCTCGCTCACCGCCTCATATACGACGTGCCCACAAGGGGGCAACTCCACCTTGCACATGCTGGCCACACTGTGCGAACAGCAGCAGGCGATAGTGGAGTTTCAGCTGCAGCATGCACGGGTGAGTCGCTCTGCGGAACAGCACCACTTCACCACCAGTGACTGGGCCTCCATGCAAGACCTGTGTTCCTTGTTGCGCTGTTTCAAGTACTCCACCAACATGGCCAGTGCCGATAACGTCGTTCTCAGCGTTACTATCCCACTTATATGCCTCCTTGAAAAAACGTTGTTAGCGATGATGAAAGAGGATGTGGCACAGGAGGAGGAAGAGGGATCATTTCTTAGGGTTTCCGGCCAGTCATTCCCAAGTGGCTCCGATGGTGGGTTCTTGCACCCACAAACGGCAGGTACACAATTGTCCATCCAGGGCACAGTTCTGGAGGATGACGTGATGGAGGATGAGGAGGAGGAGATGAAAGAGGAGGAACAGTGTTTACAGCAGGGAGGCACCCAAACCAGCTTATGGCCATCACTGGTGTGTGGCTGGGTGGATACAGAGAACACAGACGATATACCTCCCACAGAGGACAGCTTGTCGTTGCCTCTGGGCAGCCTAGCACACATGAGCGATTACCTGCTGCAGTGTCTCCGCAACGACCGCCGAGTTTCCCACATTCTAACTTGTGCTGATTACTGGGTGGCCAAGCTACTGGATCCCCATTACAAGGACAACGTACCATTCTTAATTCAATCACTGGAGCGTGATCGTAAGATGCGCGAGTACAAGCGCACACTGGTAGACGCGCTGCTGGTGGCATTCCCACCTGACAGCGGGGGCACAGTGGAAGCACAAGGCGAAGGCAGAGGAGGAGGAAGAGGTCACCAACGCAGCTGGGGCACCATCAGCACCTCAGAAGGCAGGGTTAGCATGGCCGAAATGTGGAAAAACATTTTCAGCACGCCACAACAACCAGCACCACCAGCTGATATGGAACGTCTTAGCAGGAGGCAGCATTTCAGCAACATGGTGGAGCAGTATGTGTGCACACGCCTACAAGTACTGACTGATGGGTCTGCCCCCTTCAACTTCTGGGTCTCCAAATGGGGCACATGGCCTGAGCTTGCCCTTCACGCCTTGGAGGTGCTGGCCTGCCCTGCAGCCAGTGTATTATCTGAATGTGTGTTTAGCATGGCAGGGGGCGTTATCACAGACAAGCTCAGTCGCCTGTCCACAGCAAATGTGGACAAGCTCGCGTTCATTAAAATGAATCAGGCATGGATCCCACAGGACTTCTCCGTACCTTGTGTAGAATAGACATGCATACTGGCCTTACCCAGCCATTGTTATACTACAGCGCAATTGCTCATTCTTGTATTTTTGATATTTCCCACTCTTTTGGGGTGTACTCTAATTAAAATAATAAAATAAAAAAATTTAAACCGAAAACCAGTGTTGGCTACCTCGTCCTCCTCCACCGCCGCTTCCACCTACACCGCTACGTCTACTGCCTCCTCAACCTCCTACTCCATATGGACCTCCACCACATACATCAAGATTGTTTTTATTTTTTATTTGTACGTATTTTATTTTATGTCATTTCACTAATTTGTCTGTTACATTTTCGGGTGAAATTTGCCAATTTTTGGCTGTGATATACCCCTGCTATACCTTGTAGACAGGTAAACAAATTTCACTAATTTGTCTGTTACATTTTCGGGTGAAAATCCCCCATTTTGTGGCTGTGATATACCACTGCTATACCTAGTAGACAGGTAAACAAATTTCACTGTTTTGTCTGTTACATTTGCAGGTGAAATGCACCAATTTTTGGCTGTGATATACCCCTGATATACCCCTGCTATAGACAGGTAAACAAATTTCACTAATTTGTCTGTTACATTTTGGGTGAAATTCACCAATTTTTGGCTGTGATATACCCCTGCTCTACATAGTGGACAAGACGTTTTAATAATTCGTCTGTTACATTGTTGGTTAACAAAAGATCATCTTTTGCGCTAGAAAGTACATTTGCGGCCTACACTGCATTTAGGACAGTACGAATCAGGTGAGGCCAAAACAAGTACACACTATAGTAGATTGGGGGGCTGACAGTGCCTACAGTTTATTTGCAGTTTATTTGCATTGTCTACTACCCAGTCCCCTACTGAAAGATCAGAGTAGTCACCTACAGCCCATGGCCATCTGTCTTTCAACTCACCCCCTTGCAAATCAGTCAAGCAGTATGAGCCCCAAGTCATGCAGCAGTTTGTTTTGCTTGTTGATGACTCTGCTGGGAGGGTTTTCGCGGGCCATCCACATAGCCCTGCACCAGATGTGGAAGAGATTGAGTGAACTGATGGCCAACCACTTATGTTTCAGGGTGAGGACATTGGAAGACCACCTGCAGTATGCAGACCGACAAGGAGGGTAGGGGTAAAGAGTGGGTGGAAGATGAGGTGGAGGATGATGAGATACTACACCCCACATGGAATCAAGGTCATGCGAGTGACCTTTCTAGTTCGGAGGAAGAGGCGGTGGTCACACAGAGGCACCAGCACAGCAAAAGAGGGAGCAGGGTGCAATAGCGTTTGTTACATTCTTGGGTGACATTTGACCATTTTTGCTGTGATTAAACCCCTGCTTTGCATAGGTGACAGGGACATAAATTTCAAAAAATCATGTTACATAGTCAGGTGACATTTTACCAATTTTGCTGTATACAAACCTCTGCTCTGCATAGGTGACGGAATTATATTTCAAAAATTCTTCTTTAATTGACGCTTGCCCCCTCCTTTACTTGTAAGCTCCGGCTTCAATAATTTGTCCCACTTTTCCGCTTAAAGAGGACCTTTCACCAGAATAAAGCATCTAAACTAACTATACAGGCGTGTAGAGCGGCACCCAGGGATGCCCCTGCACTTACTGTTATACCCGGGCGCCGCTCCGTTCGCCCGGTATAGCCTCCGGTATCTTCATAGTTAGGCTCCACCCAGTGGAACCTGCCACGGTCTCCTTCTCCCATGCTGTAGCGCTGGCCAATCGCAGGGCTCAGCTCATAGCCTGAGAGAAAAAAAAAAACTCTCAGGCTATGAGCTGAGCGCTGTGATTGGCCAGCGCTACAGCATTGGAGAAGGAGACCGCGGCAGGTTCCCCTGGGTGGAGCCTAACTATGAAGATACCGGAGGCTATACCGGGCGAACGGAGAGGCGCCCGGGTATAACAGTAAGTGCAGGGGGATCCCTGGGCTCCGCTCTACACGTCTGTATAGGTAGTTTTGATGCTTTATTCTGGTGAAAGGTCCTCTTTAATCAACATTCAATTTCATCCATTGACCTCCCTTGGATGTGGTATCTCTTTCTCACGCTCTCTCTCCGTTGTGGAACCCTGATTTGCCGATAACCGTGATCAACATGGTAGGCGCAGAAAAGAACATTGAAAGTTGATAGAGAAGATATCCAAATGGTTCGTGGACATCACAGTGACGTGCGACATGGTGGAGCAGTATGTGTGCACACGCCTACACGTACTGACTGATGGACATCACCGGGACGTGCGATCAGGCAGAAGTTATCTAGAGTCGACAAAGCGGCAGCTTTGCTTAAACTTTAACAACTTGTCCCACATTTCCTCTCGATCACAATGCAGCCATTGACCTACCTTGGATGTGGTATCCCTTTCTCATGCTCCCTCTCTGGCGTGGAACCCTGATTCGCCACTAATCGTGATCAACATGGTAGGCGCATAAAAGAACTTCGAAAGTTGATAGAGAAGATATCCAATTGGATCGTGGACATCACAGGGACGTGCAACATGGTGGAGCAGTATGTGTGCACACGCATACACGTACTGACTGATGGGTCTGCCACGTTCAACTACTGGGTCTTTAAATTGGGCACATGGCCTGAGCTTGTCCTTTACGCCTTGGAGGTGCTGGCCTGCCCTGCAGTCAGTGTATTGTCTGAACGTTTGTTTAGCATGGCTGGAGTGGGTTATCACAGGTTGTATTTCCCAATATTTTAGGGTGTACCCTACTTTAAACAAAAAAAATGTAAACAAAAAAACAGTGTAGGCTACCTCCTCCTCCTCCACCGCCGCTTCCACTCCTCAACCTCCTAATCCATATGGACCTCGTCCTCCTAAATCAAGATTAATATTTTTTTTAACGTATTTTATGTTATTTTAAGTCATTTCCCTATCCACATTTGTTTGCAGAGCACTTGCCATGCTCTTAACCACATTTTGCTGCTATTTGCAGCCCTCTAGCCCTTTCCATGATATTTTTAGAGCCATTTTAGTGCTCCAAAGTTGACTTCAATGGGGTTCGGGGTCAAGTTCAGGTCCCGAACTCGATCTTTTTTGTAAAGTTTGTCCGAACCCGAACATCTAGGTGTCCGCTCAACTCTAGAGGTTAGCTGCTCCCTTCCCTCTATGTTCTGTTGATGCAAATGCTCTGGTAACCCATCCTTCCACCTGATTGTTTTCCCTTTAAAATGCTGCTGAGGAGGGAAGTTTCTTACCTGGAGAGAGACTTAAAGTAGACATATACTGACTGAGTTTGTTCAAGTGGTTCATCACTGCCTGTGATATCATTAAATGTAAAGAAGGACTCTTACTGCATTGGAGAAATCTCAGTGTTTGGGTTAGATACAATAGATTGTTTGAATATCTTGTTCTTCAGTTGTTAATAAGAAGGTTCTTCCTGCCTATAGAATCATATATCAATAGAGAGGAGGTACTGGAAGTCCACTCATTAAAATATCCCACCTTTCCTCCTCCCCTTTACATCACTTGTCCACACCCCTTGGGGTCTGGTGAAATGTACCTAAGTCAGTTCTGCTTTGGTGTTTAACCCCTTAAGGTCCCATGACATACATGTACTTCATGGGGATCGGGCGGGTGCAGGAGCTGCGCCAGCCCGATCTGCGGCGGGGGTCCAGCAGTCACTGATAGCCGGACCCCTGCTGCATGTGCCAGCATCGGTGAAATCACCGATGCCGGCGCATTAACCCTTCATGTGCCACGGTCAGCACTGACCGCGGCACGTGCGATATCGGGCGGGGATCGGCTCTGCCATCGGGTGCCTGTGCTGCTTGTGACAGGGCTGCTTCCACCTACACCGCTACGTCTACCGCCTCCTCAACCTCCTACTCCATATGGACCTCCACCTCATACATCAAGATTGTTTTTATTTTTTATTTGTACGTATTTTATTTTATGTCATTTCACTAATTTGTCTGTTACATTTTCGGGTGAAATTCGCCAATTTTTGGCTGTGATATACCCCTGCTATACCTTGTAGACAGGTAAACAAATTTCACTAATTTGTCTGTTACATTTTCGGGTGAAAATCCCCCATTTTGTGGCTGTGATATACCACTGCTATACCTAGTAGACAGGTAAACAAATTTCACTGTTTTGTCTGTTACATTTTCAGGTGAAATGCACCAATTTTTGGCTGTGATATACCCCTGATATACCCCTGCTATAGACAGGTAAACAAATTTCACTAATTTGTCTGTTACTTTTTGGGTGAAATTCACCAATTTTTGGCTGTGATATACCCCTGCTCTACATAGTGGACAAGACATTTCAATAATTCGTCTGTTACATTGTTGGTTAACAAAAGATCATCTTTTGCGCTAGAAAGTACATTTGCGGCCTACACTGCATTTAGGACAGTACGAATCAGGTGAGGCCAAAACAAGTACACACTATAGTAGATTGGGGGGCTGACAGTGCCTACAGTTTATTTGCAGTTTATTTGCATTGTCTACTACCCAGTCCCCTACTGAAAGATCAGAGTAGTCACCTACAGCCCATGGCCATCTGTCTTTCAACTCACCCCCTTGCAAATCAGTCAAGCAGTATGAGCCCCAAGTCATGCAGCAGTTTGTTTTGCTTGTTGATGACTCTGCTGGGAGGGTTTTCGTGGGCCATCCACATAGCCCTGCACCAGATGTGGAAGAGATTGAGTGAACTGATGGCCAACCACTTATGTTTCAGGATGAGGACATTGGAAGACCACCTGCAGTATGCAGACCGACAAGGAGGGTAGGGGTAAAGAGTGGGTGGAAGATGAGGTGGAGGATGATGAGATACTACACCCCACATGGAATCAAGGTCATGCGAGTGACCTTTCTAGTTCGGAGGAAGAGGCGGTGGTCGCACAGAGGCACCAGCACAGCAAAAGAGGGAGCAGGGTGCAATAGCGTTTGTTACATTCTTGGGTGACATTTGGCCATTTTTGCTGTCATTAAACCCCTGCTTTGCATAGGTGACAGGGACATAAATTTCAAAAAATCATGTTACATAGTCAGGTGACATTTTACCAATTTTGCTGTATACAAACCTCTGCTCTGCATAGGTGACGGAATTATATTTCAAAAATTCTTCTTTAATTGACGCTTGCCCCCTCCTTTACTTGTAAGCTTCGGCTTCAATAATTTGTCCCACTTTTCCGCTTAAAGAGGACCTTTCACCAGAATAAAGCATCTAAACTAACTATACAGACGTGTAGAGCGGCACACAGGGATGCCCCTGCACTTAATGTTATACCCAGGCGCCGCTCCGTTCGCCCGGTATAGCCTCCGGTGTCTTCATAGTTAGGCTCCACCTAGTGGAACCTGCCGCGGTCTCCTTCTCCCATGCTGTAGCGCTGGCCAATCGCAGCGCTCAGCTCATAGCCTGAGAGAAAAAAAAAAACTCTCAGGCTATGAGCTGAGCGCTGTGATTAGCCAGCGCTACAGCATTGGAGAAGGAGACCCCGGCAGGTTCCCCTGGGTGGAGCCTAACTATGAAGATACCGGAGGCTATACCGGGCGAACGGAGCTGCGCCCGGGTATAACAGTGAGTGCAGGGGGATCCCTGGGCGCCGCTCTACACGTCTGTATAGGTAGTTTAGATGCTTTATTCTGGTGAAAGGTCCTCTTTAATCAACATTCAATTTCATCCATTGACCTCCCTTGGATGTGGTATCTCTTTCTCACGCTCTCTCTCCGTCGTGGAACCCTGATTTGCCGATAACCGTGAACAACATGGTAGGCGCAGAAAAGAACATTGAAAGTTGATAGAGAAGATATCCAAATGGTTCGTGGACATCACAGTGACGTGCGACATGGTGGAGCAGTATGTGTGCACACGCCTACACGTACTGACTGATGGACATCACGGGGACGTGCGATCAGGCAGAAGTTAACTAGAGTCGACAAAGCGGCAGCTTTGCTTAAACTTTAACAACTTGTCCCACATTTCCTCTCGATCACAATGCAGCCATTGACCTGCCTTGGATGTGGTATCCCTTTCTCATGCTCCCTCTCTGGCGTGGAACCCTGATTCGCCGCTAATCGTGATCAACATGGTAGGCGCATAAAAGAACTTCGAAAGTTGATAGAGAAGATATCCAATTGGATCGTGGACATCACAGGGACGTGCAACATGGTGGAGCAGTATGTGTGCACACGCCTACACGTACTGACTGATGGGTCTGCCCCGTTCAACTACTGGGTCTTTAAATTGGGCACATGGCCTGAGCTTGCCCTTTACGCCTTGGAGGTGCTGGCCTGCCCTGCAGTCAGTGTATTGTCTGAACGTTTGTTTAGCATGGCTGGAGTGGGTTATCACAGGTTGTATTTCCCAATATTTTAGGGTGTACCCTACTTTAAACAAAAAAAATGTAAACAAAAAAACAGTGTAGGCTACCTCCTCCTCCTCCACCGCCGCTTCCACTCCTCAACCTCCTAATCCATATGGACCTCGTCCTCCTAAATCAAGATTAGTATTTTTTTTAATGTATTTTATGTTTTTTTAAGTCATTTCCCTATCCACATTTGTTTGCAGAGCACTTGCCATGCTCTTAACCACATTTTGCTGCTATTTGCAGCCCTCTAGCCCTTTCCATGATATTTTTAGAGCCATTTTAGTGCTCCAAAGTTGACTTCAATGGGGTTCGGGGTCAAGTTCAGGTCCCGAACTCGATCTTTTTTGTAAAGTTTGTCCGAACCCGAACATCCAGGTGTCCGCTCAACTCTAGAGGTTAGCTGCTCCCTTCCCTCTATGTTCTGTTGATGCAAATGCTCTGGTAACCCATCCTTCCACCTGATTGTTTTCCCTTTAAAATGCTGCTGAGGAGGGAAGTTTCCTACCTGGAGAGAGACTTAAAGTAGACATATACTGACTGAGTTTGTTCAAGTGGTTCATCACTGCCTGTGATATCATTAAATGTAAAGAAGGACTCTTACTGCATTGGAGAAATCTCAGTGTTTGGGTTAGATACAATAGATTGTTTGAATATCTTGTTCTTCAGTTGTTAATAAGAAGGTTCTTCCTGCCTATAGAATCATATATCAATAGAGAGGAGGTACTGGAAGTCCACTCATTAAAATATCCCACCTTTCCTCCTCCCCTTTACATCACTTGTCCACACCCCTTGGGGTCTGGTGAAATGTACCTAAGTCAGTTCTGCTTTGGTGTTTAACCCCTTAAGGTCCCATGACATACATGTACTTCATGGGGATCGGGCGGGTGCAGGAGCTGCGCCAGCCCGATCTGTGGCGGGGGTCCAGCAGTTACTGATAGCCGGACCCCTGCTGCATGTGCCAGCATCGGTGAAATCACCGATGCCGGCGCATTAACCCTTCATGTGCCACGGTCAGCACTGACCGCGGCACGTGCGATATCGGGCGGGGATCGGCTCTGCCATCGGGTCCCCGTGCTGCTTGTGACAGGGCTGCTTCCACCTACATCGCTACGTCTACCGCCTCCTCAACCTCCTACTCCATATGGACCTCCACCTCATACATCAAGATTGTTTTTATTTTTTATTTGTACGTATTTTATTTTATGTCATTTCACTAATTTGTCTGTTACATTTTCGGGTGAAATTCGCCAATTTTTGGCTGTGATATACCCCTGCTATACCTTGTAGACAGGTAAACAAATTTCACTAATTTGTCTGTTACATTTTCGGGTGAAAATCCCCCATTTTGTGGCTGTGATATACCACTGCTATACCTAGTAGACAGGTAAACAAATTTCACTGTTTTGTCTGTTACATTTTCAGGTGAAATGCACCAATTTTTGGCTGTCATATACCCCTGATATACCCCTGCTATAGACAGGTAAACAAATTTCACTAATTTGTCTGTTACTTTTTGGGTGAAATTCACCAATTTTTGGCTGTGATATACCCCTGCTCTACATAGTGGACAAGACATTTCAATAATTCGTCTGTTACATTGTTGGTTAACAAAAGATCATCTTTTGCGCTAGAAAGTACATTTGCGGCCTACACTGCATTTAGGACAGTACGAATCAGGTGAGGCCAAAACAAGTACACACTATAGTAGATTGGGGGGCTGACAGTGCCTACAGTTTATTTGCAGTTTATTTGCATTGTCTACTACCCAGTCCCCTACTGAAAGATCAGAGTAGTCACCTACAGCCCATGGCCATCTGTCTTTCAACTCACCCCCTTGCAAATCAGTCAAGCAGTATGAGCCCCAAGTAATGCAGCAGTTTGTTTTGCTTGTTGATGACTCTGCTGGGAGGGTTTTCGTGGGCCATCCACATAGCCCTGCACCAGATGTGGAAGAGATTGAGTGAACTGATGGCCAACCACTTATGTTTCAGGATGAGGACATTGGAAGACCACCTGCAGTATGCAGACCGACAAGGAGGGTAGGGGTAAAGAGTGGGTGGAAGATGAGGTGGAGGATGATGAGATACTACACCCCACATGGAATCAAGGTCATGCGAGTGACCTTTCTAGTTCGGAGGAAGAGGCGGTGGTCGCACAGAGGCACCAGCACAGCAAAAGAGGGAGCAGGGTGCAATAGCGTTTGTTACATTCTTGGGTGACATTTGACCATTTTTGCTGTCATTAAACCCCTGCTTTGCATAGGTGACAGGGACATAAATTTCAAAAAATCATGTTACATAGTCAGGTGACATTTTACCAATTTTGCTGTATACAAACCTCTGCTCTGCATAGGTGACGGAATTATATTTCAAAAATTCTTCTTTAATTGACGCTTGCCCCCTCCTTTACTTGTAAGCTTCGGCTTCAATAATTTGTCCCACTTTTCCGCTTAAAGAGGACCTTTCACCAGAATAAAGCATCTAAACTAACTATACAGACGTGTAGAGCGGCACCCAGGGATGCCCCTGCACTTAATGTTATACCCGGGCGCCGCTCCGTTCGCCCGGTATAGCCTCCGGTGTCTTCATAGTTAGGCTCCACCTAGTGGAACCTGCCGCGGTCTCCTTCTCCCATGCTGTAGCGCTGGCCAATCGCAGCGCTCAGCTCATAGCCTGAGAGAAAAAAAAAAACTCTCAGGCTATGAGCTGAGCGCTGTGATTAGCCAGCGCTACAGCATTGGAGAAGGAGACCCCGGCAGGTTCCCCTGGGTGGAGCCTAACTATGAAGATACCGGAGGCTATACCGGGCGAACGGAGCTGCGCCCGGGTATAACAGTGAGTGCAGGGGGATCCCTGGGCGCCGCTCTACACGTCTGTATAGGTAGTTTAGATGCTTTATTCTGGTGAAAGGTCCTCTTTAATCAACATTCAATTTCATCCATTGACCTCCCTTGGATGTGGTATCTCTTTCTCACGCTCTCTCTCCGTCGTGGAACCCTGATTTGCCGATAACCGTGAACAACATGGTAGGCGCAGAAAAGAACATTGAAAGTTGATAGAGAAGATATCCAAATGGTTCGTGGACATCACAGTGA
Source organism: Bufo bufo (assembly GCF_905171765.1). Taxonomy (NCBI): domain Eukaryota; kingdom Metazoa; phylum Chordata; class Amphibia; order Anura; family Bufonidae; genus Bufo; species Bufo bufo. Next base: position 71,357,371 of record NC_053399.1, on the reverse strand, counting down.
CGTGCGACATGGTGGAGCAGTATGTGTGCACACGCCTACACGTACTGACTGATGGACATCACGGGGACGTGCGATCAGGCAGAAGTTAACTAGAGTCGACAAAGCGGCAGCTTTGCTTAAACTTTAACAACTTGTCCCACATTTCCTCTCGATCACAATGCAGCCATTGACCTGCCTTGGATGTGGTATCCCTTTCTCATGCTCCCTCTCTGGCGTGGAACCCTGATTCGCCGCTAATCGTGATCAACATGGTAGGCGCATAAAAGAACTTCGAAAGTTGATAGAGAAGATATCCAATTGGATCGTGGACATCACAGGGACGTGCAACATGGTGGAGCAGTATGTGTGCACACGCCTACACGTACTGACTGATGGGTCTGCCCCGTTCAACTACTGGGTCTTTAAATTGGGCACATGGCCTGAGCTTGCCCTTTACGCCTTGGAGGTGCTGGCCTGCCCTGCAGTCAGTGTATTGTCTGAACGTTTGTTTAGCATGGCTGGAGTGGGTTATCACAGGTTGTATTTCCCAATATTTTAGGGTGTACCCTACTTTAAACAAAAAAAATGTAAACAAAAAAACAGTGTAGGCTACCTCCTCCTCCTCCACCGCCGCTTCCACTCCTCAACCTCCTAATCCATATGGACCTCGTCCTCCTAAATCAAGATTAGTATTTTTTTTAACGTATTTTATGTTTTTTTAAGTCATTTCCCTATCCACATTTGTTTGCAGAGCACTTGCCATGCTCTTAACCACATTTTGCTGCTATTTGCAGCCCTCTAGCCCTTTCCATGATATTTTTAGAGCCATTTTAGTGCTCCAAAGTTGACTTCAATGGGGTTCGGGGTCAAGTTCAGGTCCCGAACTCGATCTTTTTTGTAAAGTTTGTCCGAACCCGAACATCCAGGTGTCCGCTCAACTCTAGAGGTTAGCTGCTCCCTTCCCTCTATGTTCTGTTGATGCAAATGCTCTGGTAACCCATCCTTCCACCTGATTGTTTTCCCTTTAAAATGCTGCTGAGGAGGGAAGTTTCCTACCTGGAGAGAGACTTAAAGTAGACATATACTGACTGAGTTTGTTCAAGTGGTTCATCACTGCCTGTGATATCATTAAATGTAAAGAAGGACTCTTACTGCATTGGAGAAATCTCAGTGTTTGGGTTAGATACAATAGATTGTTTGAATATCTTGTTCTTCAGTTGTTAATAAGAAGGTTCTTCCTGCCTATAGAATCATATATCAATAGAGAGGAGGTACTGGAAGTCCACTCATTAAAATATCCCACCTTTCCTCCTCCCCTTTACATCACTTGTCCACACCCCTTGGGGTCTGGTGAAATGTACCTAAGTCAGTTCTGCTTTGGTGTTTAACCCCTTAAGGTCCCATGACATACATGTACTTCATGGGGATCGGGCGGGTGCAGGAGCTGCGCCAGCCCGATCTGTGGCGGGGGTCCAGCAGTTACTGATAGCCGGACCCCTGCTGCATGTGCCAGCATCGGTGAAATCACCGATGCCGGCGCATTAACCCTTCATGTGCCACGGTCAGCACTGACCGCGGCACGTGCGATATCGGGCGGGGATCGGCTCTGCCATCGGGTCCCCGTGCTGCTTGTGACAGGGCTGCTTCCACCTACATCGCTACGTCTACCGCCTCCTCAACCTCCTACTCCATATGGACCCCCACCTCATACATCAAGATTGTTTTTATTTTTTATTTGTACGTATTTTATTTTATGTCATTTCACTAATTTGTCTGTTACATTTTCGGGTGAAATTCGCCAATTTTTGGCTGTGATATACCCCTGCTATACCTTGTAGACAGGTAAACAAATTTCACTAATTTGTCTGTTACATTTTCGGGTGAAAATCCCCCATTTTGTGGCTGTGATATACCACTGCTATACCTAGTAGACAGGTAAACAAATTTCACTGTTTTGTCTGTTACATTTTCAGGTGAAATGCACCAATTTTTGGCTGTCATATACCCCTGATATACCCCTGCTATAGACAGGTAAACAAATTTCACTAATTTGTCTGTTACTTTTTGGGTGAAATTCACCAATTTTTGGCTGTGATATACCCCTGCTCTACATAGTGGACAAGACATTTCAATAATTCGTCTGTTACATTGTTGGTTAACAAAAGATCATCTTTTGCGCTAGAAAGTACATTTGCGGCCTACACTGCATTTAGGACAGTACGAATCAGGTGAGGCCAAAACAAGTACACACTATAGTAGATTGGGGGGCTGACAGTGCCTACAGTTTATTTGCAGTTTATTTGCATTGTCTACTACCCAGTCCCCTACTGAAAGATCAGAGTAGTCACCTACAGCCCATGGCCATCTGTCTTTCAACTCACCCCCTTGCAAATCAGTCAAGCAGTATGAGCCCCAAGTAATGCAGCAGTTTGTTTTGCTTGTTGATGACTCTGCTGGGAGGGTTTTCGTGGGCCATCCACATAGCCCTGCACCAGATGTGGAAGAGATTGAGTGAACTGATGGCCAACCACTTATGTTTCAGGATGAGGACATTGGAAGACCACCTGCAGTATGCAGACCGACAAGGAGGGTAGGGGTAAAGAGTGGGTGGAAGATGAGGTGGAGGATGATGAGATACTACACCCCACATGGAATCAAGGTCATGCGAGTGACCTTTCTAGTTCGGAGGAAGAGGCGGTGGTCGCACAGAGGCACCAGCACAGCAAAAGAGGGAGCAGGGTGCAATAGCGTTTGTTACATTCTTGGGTGACATTTGACCATTTTTGCTGTCATTAAACCCCTGCTTTGCATAGGTGACAGGGACATAAATTTCAAAAAATCATGTTACATAGTCAGGTGACATTTTACCAATTTTGCTGTATACAAACCTCTGCTCTGCATAGGTGACGGAATTATATTTCAAAAATTCTTCTTTAATTGACGCTTGCCCCCTCCTTTACTTGTAAGCTTCGGCTTCAATAATTTGTCCCACTTTTCCGCTTAAAGAGGACCTTTCACCAGAATAAAGCATCTAAACTAACTATACAGACGTGTAGAGCGGCGCCCAGGGATCCCCCTGCACTCACTGTTATACCCGGGCGCAGCTCCGTTCGCCCGGTATAGCCTCCGGTGTCTTCATAGTTAGGCTCCACCTAGTGGAACCTGCCGCGGTCTCCTTCTCCCATGCTGTAGCGCTGGCCAATCGCAGCGCTCAGCTCATAGCCTGAGAGAAAAAAAAAAAACTCTCAGGCTATGAGCTGAGCGCTGTGATTAGCCAGCGCTACAGCATTGGAGAAGGAGACCCCGGCAGGTTCCCCTGGGTGGAGCCTAACTATGAAGATACCGGAGGCTATACCGGGCGAACGGAGCTGCGCCCGGGTATAACAGTGAGTGCAGGGGGATCCCTGGGCGCCGCTCTACACGTCTGTATAGGTAGTTTAGATGCTTTATTCTGGTGAAAGGTCCTCTTTAATCAACATTCAATTTCATCCATTGACCTCCCTTGGATGTGGTATCTCTTTCTCACGCTCTCTCTCCGTCGTGGAACCCTGATTTGCCGATAACCGTGAACAACATGGTAGGCGCAGAAAAGAACATTGAAAGTTGATAGAGAAGATATCCAAATGGTTCGTGGACATCACAGTGACGTGCGACATGGTGGAGCAGTATGTGTGCACACGCCTACACGTACTGACTGATGGACATCACGGGGACGTGCGATCAGGCAGAAGTTAACTAGAGTCGACAAAGCGGCAGCTTTGCTTAAACTTTAACAACTTGTCCCACATTTCCTCTCGATCACAATGCAGCCATTGACCTGCCTTGGATGTGGTATCCCTTTCTCATGCTCCCTCTCTGGCGTGGAACCCTGATTCGCCGCTAATCGTGATCAACATGGTAGGCGCATAAAAGAACTTCGAAAGTTGATAGAGAAGATATCCAATTGGATCGTGGACATCACAGGGACGTGCAACATGGTGGAGCAGTATGTGTGCACACGCCTACACGTACTGACTGATGGGTCTGCCCCGTTCAACTACTGGGTCTTTAAATTGGGCACATGGCCTGAGCTTGCCCTTTACGCCTTGGAGGTGCTGGCCTGCCCTGCAGTCAGTGTATTGTCTGAACGTTTGTTTAGCATGGCTGGAGTGGGTTATCACAGGTTGTATTTCCCAATATTTTAGGGTGTACCCTACTTTAAACAAAAAAAAATGTAAACAAAAAAACAGTGTAGGCTACCTCCTCCTCCTCCACCGCCGCTTCCACTCCTCAACCTCCTAATCCATATGGACCTCGTCCTCCTAAATCAAGATTAGTATTTTTTTTAACGTATTTTATGTTTTTTTAAGTCATTTCCCTATCCACATTTGTTTGCAGAGCACTTGCCATGCTCTTAACCACATTTTGCTGCTATTTGCAGCCCTCTAGCCCTTTCCATGATATTTTTAGAGCCATTTTAGTGCTCCAAAGTTGACTTCAATGGGGTTCGGGGTCAAGTTCAGGTCCCGAACTCGATCTTTTTTGTAAAGTTTGTCCGAACCCGAACATCCAGGTGTCCGCTCAACTCTAGAGGTTAGCTGCTCCCTTCCCTCTATGTTCTGTTGATGCAAATGCTCTGGTAACCCATCCTTCCACCTGATTGTTTTCCCTTTAAAATGCTGCTGAGGAGGGAAGTTTCCTACCTGGAGAGAGACTTAAAGTAGACATATACTGACTGAGTTTGTTCAAGTGGTTCATCACTGCCTGTGATATCATTAAATGTAAAGAAGGACTCTTACTGCATTGGAGAAATCTCAGTGTTTGGGTTAGATACAATAGATTGTTTGAATATCTTGTTCTTCAGTTGTTAATAAGAAGGTTCTTCCTGCCTATAGAATCATATATCAATAGAGAGGAGGTACTGGAAGTCCACTCATTAAAATATCCCACCTTTCCTCCTCCCCTTTACATCACTTGTCCACACCCCTTGGGGTCTGGTGAAATGTACCTAAGTCAGTTCTGCTTTGGTGTTTAACCCCTTAAGGTCCCATGACATACATGTACTTCATGGGGATCGGGCGGGTGCAGGAGCTGCGCCAGCCCGATCTGTGGCGGGGGTCCAGCAGTTACTGATAGCCGGACCCCTGCTGCATGTGCCAGCATCGGTGAAATCACCGATGCCGGCGCATTAACCCTTCATGTGCCACGGTCAGCACTGACCGCGGCACGTGCGATATCGGGCGGGGATCGGCTCTGCCATCGGGTCCCCGTGCTGCTTGTGACAGGGCTGCTTCCACCTACACCGCTACGTCTACCGCCTCCTCAACCTCCTACTCCATATGGACCTCCACCTCATACATCAAGATTGTTTTTATTTTTTATTTGTACGTATTTTATTTTATGTCATTTCACTAATTTGTCTGTTACATTTTCGGGTGAAATTCGCCAATTTTTGGCTGTGATATACCCCTGCTATACCTTGTAGACAGGTAAACAAATTTCACTAATTTGTCTGTTACATTTTCGGGTGAAAATCCCCCATTTTGTGGCTGTGATATACCACTGCTATACCTAGTAGACAGGTAAACAAATTTCACTGTTTTGTCTGTTACATTTTCAGGTGAAATGCACCAATTTTTGGCTGTCATATACCCCTGATATACCCCTGCTATAGACAGGTAAACAAATTTCACTAATTTGTCTGTTACTTTTTGGGTGGAATTCACCAATTTTTGGCTGTGATATACCCCTGCTCTACATAGTGGACAAGACATTTCAATAATTCGTCTGTTACATTGTTGGTTAACAAAAGATCATCTTTTGCGCTAGAAAGTACATTTGCGGCCTACACTGCATTTAGGACAGTACGAATCAGGTGAGGCCAAAACAAGTACACACTATAGTAGATTGGGGGGCTGACAGTGCCTACAGTTTATTTGCAGTTTATTTGCATTGTCTACTACCCAGTCCCCTACTGAAAGATCAGAGTAGTCACCTACAGCCCATGGCCATCTGTCTTTCAACTCACCCCCTTGCAAATCAGTCAAGCAGTATGAGCCCCAAGTAATGCAGCAGTTTGTTTTGCTTGTTGATGACTCTGCTGGGAGGGTTTTCGTGGGCCATCCACATAGCCCTGCACCAGATGTGGAAGAGATTGAGTGAACTGATGGCCAACCACTTATGTTTCAGGATGAGGACATTGGAAGACCACCTGCAGTATGCAGACCGACAAGGAGGGTAGGGGTAAAGAGTGGGTGGAAGATGAGGTGGAGGATGATGAGATACTACACCCCACATGGAATCAAGGTCATGCGAGTGACCTTTCTAGTTCGGAGGAAGAGGCGGTGGTCGCACAGAGGCACCAGCACAGCAAAAGAGGGAGCAGGGTGCAATAGCGTTTGTTACATTCTTGGGTGACATTTGACCATTTTTGCTGTCATTAAACCCCTGCTTTGCATAGGTGACAGGGACATAAATTTCAAAAAATCATGTTACATAGTCAGGTGACATTTTACCAATTTTGCTGTATACAAACCTCTGCTCTGCATAGGTGACGGAATTATATTTCAAAAATTCTTCTTTAATTGACGCTTGCCCCCTCCTTTACTTGTAAGCTTCGGCTTCAATAATTTGTCCCACTTTTCCGCTTAAAGAGGACCTTTCACCAGAATAAAGCATCTAAACTAACTATACAGACGTGTAGAGCGGCACCCAGGGATGCCCCTGCACTTAATGTTATACCCAGGCGCCGCTCCGTTCGCCCGGTATAGCCTCCGGTGTCTTCATAGTTAGGCTCCACCTAGTGGAACCTGCCGCGGTCTCCTTCTCCCATGCTGTAGCGCTGGCCAATCGCAGCGCTCAGCTCATAGCCTGAGAGAAAAAAAAAAACTCTCAGGCTATGAGCTGAGCGCTGTGATTAGCCAGCGCTACAGCATTGGAGAAGGAGACCCCGGCAGGTTCCCCTGGGTGGAGCCTAACTATGAAGATACCGGAGGCTATACCGGGCGAACGGAGCTGCGCCCGGGTATAACAGTGAGTGCAGGGGGATCCCTGGGCGCCGCTCTACACGTCTGTATAGGTAGTTTAGATGCTTTATTCTGGTGAAAGGTCCTCTTTAATCAACATTCAATTTCATCCATTGACCTCCCTTGGATGTGGTATCTCTTTCTCACGCTCTCTCTCCGTCGTGGAACCCTGATTTGCCGATAACCGTGAACAACATGGTAGGCGCAGAAAAGAACATTGAAAGTTGATAGAGAAGATATCCAAATGGTTCGTGGACATCACAGTGACGTGCGACATGGTGGAGCAGTATGTGTGCACACGCCTACACGTACTGACTGATGGACATCACGGGGACGTGCGATCAGGCAGAAGTTAACTAGAGTCGACAAAGCGGCAGCTTTGCTTAAACTTTAACAACTTGTCCCACATTTCCTCTCGATCACAATGCAGCCATTGACCTGCCTTGGATGTGGTATCCCTTTCTCATGCTCCCTCTCTGGCGTGGAACCCTGATTCGCCGCTAATCGTGATCAACATGGTAGGCGCATAAAAGAACTTCGAAAGTTGATAGAGAAGATATCCAATTGGATCGTGGACATCACAGGGACGTGCAACATGGTGGAGCAGTATGTGTGCACACGCCTACACGTACTGACTGATGGGTCTGCCCCGTTCAACTACTGGGTCTTTAAATTGGGCACATGGCCTGAGCTTGCCCTTTACGCCTTGGAGGTGCTGGCCTGCCCTGCAGTCAGTGTATTGTCTGAACGTTTGTTTAGCATGGCTGGAGTGGGTTATCACAGGTTGTATTTCCCAATATTTTAGGGTGTACCCTACTTTAAACAAAAAAAATGTAAACAAAAAAACAGTGTAGGCTACCTCCTCCTCCTCCACCGCCGCTTCCACTCCTCAACCTCCTAATCCATATGGACCTCGTCCTCCTAAATCAAGATTAGTATTTTTTTTAACGTATTTTATGTTTTTTTAAGTCATTTCCCTATCCACATTTGTTTGCAGAGCACTTGCCATGCTCTTAACCACATTTTGCTGCTATTTGCAGCCCTCTAGCCCTTTCCATGATATTTTTAGAGCCATTTTAGTGCTCCAAAGTTGACTTCAATGGGGTTCGGGGTCAAGTTCAGGTCCCGAACTCGATCTTTTTTGTAAAGTTTGTCCGAACCCGAACATCCAGGTGTCCGCTCAACTCTAGAGGTTAGCTGCTCCCTTCCCTCTATGTTCTGTTGATGCAAATGCTCTGGTAACCCATCCTTCCACCTGATTGTTTTCCCTTTAAAATGCTGCTGAGGAGGGAAGTTTCCTACCTGGAGAGAGACTTAAAGTAGACATATACTGACTGAGTTTGTTCAAGTGGTTCATCACTGCCTGTGATATCATTAAATGTAAAGAAGGACTCTTACTGCATTGGAGAAATCTCAGTGTTTGGGTTAGATACAATAGATTGTTTGAATATCTTGTTCTTCAGTTGTTAATAAGAAGGTTCTTCCTGCCTATAGAATCATATATCAATAGAGAGGAGGTACTGGAAGTCCACTCATTAAAATATCCCACCTTTCCTCCTCCCCTTTACATCACTTGTCCACACCCCTTGGGGTCTGGTGAAATGTACCTAAGTCAGTTCTGCTTTGGTGTTTAACCCCTTAAGGTCCCATGACATACATGTACTTCATGGGGATCGGGCGGGTGCAGGAGCTGCGCCAGCCCGATCTGTGGCGGGGGTCCAGCAGTTACTGATAGCCGGACCCCTGCTGCATGTGCCAGCATCGGTGAAATCACCGATGCCGGCGCATTAACCCTTCATGTGCCACGGTCAGCACTGACCGCGGCACGTGCGATATCGGGCGGGGATCGGCTCTGCCATCGGGTCCCCGTGCTGCTTGTGACAGGGCTGCTTCCACCTACATCGCTACGTCTACCGCCTCCTCAACCTCCTACTCCATATGGACCTCCACCTCATACATCAAGATTGTTTTTATTTTTTATTTGTACGTATTTTATTTTATGTCATTTCACTAATTTGTCTGTTACATTTTCGGGTGAAATTCGCCAATTTTTGGCTGTGATATACCCCTGCTATACCTTGTAGACAGGTAAACAAATTTCACTAATTTGTCTGTTACATTTTCGGGTGAAAATCCCCCATTTTGTGGCTGTGATATACCACTGCTATACCTAGTAGACAGGTAAACAAATTTCACTGTTTTGTCTGTTACATTTTCAGGTGAAATGCACCAATTTTTGGCTGTCATATACCCCTGATATACCCCTGCTATAGACAGGTAAACAAATTTCACTAATTTGTCTGTTACTTTTTGGGTGAAATTCACCAATTTTTGGCTGTGATATACCCCTGCTCTACATAGTGGACAAGACATTTCAATAATTCGTCTGTTACATTGTTGGTTAACAAAAGATCATCTTTTGCGCTAGAAAGTACATTTGCGGCCTACACTGCATTTAGGACAGTACGAATCAGGTGAGGCCAAAACAAGTACACACTATAGTAGATTGGGGGGCTGACAGTGCCTACAGTTTATTTGCAGTTTATTTGCATTGTCTACTACCCAGTCCCCTACTGAAAGATCAGAGTAGTCACCTACAGCCCATGGCCATCTGTCTTTCAACTCACCCCCTTGCAAATCAGTCAAGCAGTATGAGCCCCAAGTAATGCAGCAGTTTGTTTTGCTTGTTGATGACTCTGCTGGGAGGGTTTTCGTGGGCCATCCACATAGCCCTGCACCAGATGTGGAAGAGATTGAGTGAACTGATGGCCAACCACTTATGTTTCAGGATGAGGACATTGGAAGACCACCTGCAGTATGCAGACCGACAAGGAGGGTAGGGGTAAAGAGTGGGTGGAAGATGAGGTGGAGGATGATGAGATACTACACCCCACATGGAATCAAGGTCATGCGAGTGACCTTTCTAGTTCGGAGGAAGAGGCGGTGGTCGCACAGAGGCACCAGCACAGCAAAAGAGGGAGCAGGGTGCAATAGCGTTTGTTACATTCTTGGGTGACATTTGACCATTTTTGCTGTCATTAAACCCCTGCTTTGCATAGGTGACAGGGACATAAATTTCAAAAAATCATGTTACATAGTCAGGTGACATTTTACCAATTTTGCTGTATACAAACCTCTGCTCTGCATAGGTGACGGAATTATATTTCAAAAATTCTTCTTTAATTGACGCTTGCCCCCTCCTTTACTTGTAAGCTTCGGCTTCAATAATTTGTCCCACTTTTCCGCTTAAAGAGGACCTTTCACCAGAATAAAGCATCTAAACTAACTATACAGACGTGTAGAGCGGCACCCAGGGATGCCCCTGCACTTAATGTTATACCCGGGCGCCGCTCCGTTCGCCCGGTATAGCCTCCGGTGTCTTCATAGTTAGGCTCCACCTAGTGGAACCTGCCGCGGTCTCCTTCTCCCATGCTGTAGCGCTGGCCAATCGCAGCGCTCAGCTCATAGCCTGAGAGAAAAAAAAAAACTCTCAGGCTATGAGCTGAGCGCTGTGATTAGCCAGCGCTACAGCATTGGAGAAGGAGACCCCGGCAGGTTCCCCTGGGTGGAGCCTAACTATGAAGATACCGGAGGCTATACCGGGCGAACGGAGCTGCGCCCGGGTATAACAGTGAGTGCAGGGGGATCCCTGGGCGCCGCTCTACACGTCTGTATAGGTAGTTTAGATGCTTTATTCTGGTGAAAGGTCCTCTTTAATCAACATTCAATTTCATCCATTGACCTCCCTTGGATGTGGTATCTCTTTCTCACGCTCTCTCTCCGTCGTGGAACCCTGATTTGCCGATAACCGTGAACAACATGGTAGGCGCAGAAAAGAACATTGAAAGTTGATAGAGAAGATATCCAAATGGTTCGTGGACATCACAGTGACGTGCGACATGGTGGAGCAGTATGTGTGCACACGCCTACACGTACTGACTGATGGACATCACGGGGACGTGCGATCAGGCAGAAGTTAACTAGAGTCGACAAAGCGGCAGCTTTGCTTAAACTTTAACAACTTGTCCCACATTTCCTCTCGATCACAATGCAGCCATTGACCTGCCTTGGATGTGGTATCCCTTTCTCATGCTCCCTCTCTGGCGTGGAACCCTGATTCGCCGCTAATCGTGATCAACATGGTAGGCGCATAAAAGAACTTCGAAAGTTGATAGAGAAGATATCCAATTGGATCGTGGACATCACAGGGACGTGCAACATGGTGGAGCAGTATGTGTGCACACGCCTACACGTACTGACTGATGGGTCTGCCCCGTTCAACTACTGGGTCTTTAAATTGGGCACATGGCCTGAGCTTGCCCTTTACGCCTTGGAGGTGCTGGCCTGCCCTGCAGTCAGTGTATTGTCTGAACGTTTGTTTAGCATGGCTGGAGTGGGTTATCACAGGTTGTATTTCCCAATATTTTAGGGTGTACCCTACTTTAAACAAAAAAAATGTAAACAAAAAAACAGTGTAGGCTACCTCCTCCTCCTCCACCGCCGCTTCCACTCCTCAACCTCCTAATCCATATGGACCTCGTCCTCCTAAATCAAGATTAGTATTTTTTTTAACGTATTTTATGTTTTTTTAAGTCATTTCCCTATCCACATTTGTTTGCAGAGCACTTGCCATGCTCTTAACCACATTTTGCTGCTATTTGCAGCCCTCTAGCCCTTTCCATGATATTTTTAGAGCCATTTTAGTGCTCCAAAGTTGACTTCAATGGGGTTCGGGGTCAAGTTCAGGTCCCGAACTCGATCTTTTTTGTAAAGTTTGTCCGAACCCGAACATCCAGGTGTCCGCTCAACTCTAGAGGTTAGCTGCTCCCTTCCCTCTATGTTCTGTTGATGCAAATGCTCTGGTAACCCATCCTTCCACCTGATTGTTTTCCCTTTAAAATGCTGCTGAGGAGGGAAGTTTCCTACCTGGAGAGAGACTTAAAGTAGACATATACTGACTGAGTTTGTTCAAGTGGTTCATCACTGCCTGTGATATCATTAAATGTAAAGAAGGACTCTTACTGCATTGGAGAAATCTCAGTGTTTGGGTTAGATACAATAGATTGTTTGAATATCTTGTTCTTCAGTTGTTAATAAGAAGGTTCTTCCTGCCTATAGAATCATATATCAATAGAGAGGAGGTACTGGAAGTCCACTCATTAAAATATCCCACCTTTCCTCCTCCCCTTTACATCACTTGTCCACACCCCTTGGGGTCTGGTGAAATGTACCTAAGTCAGTTCTGCTTTGGTGTTTAACCCCTTAAGGTCCCATGACATACATGTACTTCATGGGGATCGGGCGGGTGCAGGAGCTGCGCCAGCCCGATCTGTGGCGGGGGTCCAGCAGTTACTGATAGCCGGACCCCTGCTGCATGTGCCAGCATCGGTGAAATCACCGATGCCGGCGCATTAACCCTTCATGTGCCACGGTCAGCACTGACCGCGGCACGTGCGATATCGGGCGGGGATCGGCTCTGCCATCGGGTCCCCGTGCTGCTTGTGACAGGGCTGCTTCCACCTACATCGCTACGTCTACCGCCTCCTCAACCTCCTACTCCATATGGACCCCCACCTCATACATCAAGATTGTTTTTATTTTTTATTTGTACGTATTTTATTTTATGTCATTTCACTAATTTGTCTGTTACATTTTCGGGTGAAATTCGCCAATTTTTGGCTGTGATATACCCCTGCTATACCTTGTAGACAGGTAAACAAATTTCACTAATTTGTCTGTTACATTTTCGGGTGAAAATCCCCCATTTTGTGGCTGTGATATACCACTGCTATACCTAGTAGACAGGTAAACAAATTTCACTGTTTTGTCTGTTACATTTTCAGGTGAAATGCACCAATTTTTGGCTGTCATATACCCCTGATATACCCCTGCTATAGACAGGTAAACAAATTTCACTAATTTGTCTGTTACTTTTTGGGTGAAATTCACCAATTTTTGGCTGTGATATACCCCTGCTCTACATAGTGGACAAGACATTTCAATAATTCGTCTGTTACATTGTTGGTTAACAAAAGATCATCTTTTGCGCTAGAAAGTACATTTGCGGCCTACACTGCATTTAGGACAGTACGAATCAGGTGAGGCCAAAACAAGTACACACTATAGTAGATTGGGGGGCTGACAGTGCCTACAGTTTATTTGCAGTTTATTTGCATTGTCTACTACCCAGTCCCCTACTGAAAGATCAGAGTAGTCACCTACAGCCCATGGCCATCTGTCTTTCAACTCACCCCCTTGCAAATCAGTCAAGCAGTATGAGCCCCAAGTAATGCAGCAGTTTGTTTTGCTTGTTGATGACTCTGCTGGGAGGGTTTTCGTGGGCCATCCACATAGCCCTGCACCAGATGTGGAAGAGATTGAGTGAACTGATGGCCAACCACTTATGTTTCAGGATGAGGACATTGGAAGACCACCTGCAGTATGCAGACCGACAAGGAGGGTAGGGGTAAAGAGTGGGTGGAAGATGAGGTGGAGGATGATGAGATACTACACCCCACATGGAATCAAGGTCATGCGAGTGACCTTTCTAGTTCGGAGGAAGAGGCGGTGGTCGCACAGAGGCACCAGCACAGCAAAAGAGGGAGCAGGGTGCAATAGCGTTTGTTACATTCTTGGGTGACATTTGACCATTTTTGCTGTCATTAAACCCCTGCTTTGCATAGGTGACAGGGACATAAATTTCAAAAAATCATGTTACATAGTCAGGTGACATTTTACCAATTTTGCTGTATACAAACCTCTGCTCTGCATAGGTGACGGAATTATATTTCAAAAATTCTTCTTTAATTGACGCTTGCCCCCTCCTTTACTTGTAAGCTTCGGCTTCAATAATTTGTCCCACTTTTCCGCTTAAAGAGGACCTTTCACCAGAATAAAGCATCTAAACTAACTATACAGACGTGTAGAGCGGCACCCAGGGATGCCCCTGCACTTAATGTTATACCCGGGCGCCGCTCCGTTCGCCCGGTATAGCCTCCGGTGTCTTCATAGTTAGGCTCCACCTAGTGGAACCTGCCGCGGTCTCCTTCTCCCATGCTGTAGCGCTGGCCAATCGCAGCGCTCAGCTCATAGCCTGAGAGAAAAAAAAAAACTCTCAGGCTATGAGCTGAGCGCTGTGATTAGCCAGCGCTACAGCATTGGAGAAGGAGACCCCGGCAGGTTCCCCTGGGTGGAGCCTAACTATGAAGATACCGGAGGCTATACCGGGCGAACGGAGCTGCGCCCGGGTATAACAGTGAGTGCAGGGGGATCCCTGGGCGCCGCTCTACACGTCTGTATAGGTAGTTTAGATGCTTTATTCTGGTGAAAGGTCCTCTTTAATCAACATTCAATTTCATCCATTGACCTCCCTTGGATGTGGTATCTCTTTCTCACGCTCTCTCTCCGTCGTGGAACCCTGATTTGCCGATAACCGTGAACAACATGGTAGGCGCAGAAAAGAACATTGAAAGTTGATAGAGAAGATATCCAAATGGTTCGTGGACATCACAGTGACGTGCGACATGGTGGAGCAGTATGTGTGCACACGCCTACACGTACTGACTGATGGACATCACGGGGACGTGCGATCAGGCAGAAGTTAACTAGAGTCGACAAAGCGGCAGCTTTGCTTAAACTTTAACAACTTGTCCCACATTTCCTCTCGATCACAATGCAGCCATTGACCTGCCTTGGATGTGGTATCCCTTTCTCATGCTCCCTCTCTGGCGTGGAACCCTGATTCGCCGCTAATCGTGATCAACATGGTAGGCGCATAAAAGAACTTCGAAAGTTGATAGAGAAGATATCCAATTGGATCGTGGACATCACAGGGACGTGCAACATGGTGGAGCAGTATGTGTGCACACGCCTACACGTACTGACTGATGGGTCTGCCCCGTTCAACTACTGGGTCTTTAAATTGGGCACATGGCCTGAGCTTGCCCTTTACGCCTTGGAGGTGCTGGCCTGCCCTGCAGTCAGTGTATTGTCTGAACGTTTGTTTAGCATGGCTGGAGTGGGTTATCACAGGTTGTATTTCCCAATATTTTAGGGTGTACCCTACTTTAAACAAAAAAAATGTAAACAAAAAAACAGTGTAGGCTACCTCCTCCTCCTCCACCGCCGCTTCCACTCCTCAACCTCCTAATCCATATGGACCTCGTCCTCCTAAATCAAGATTAGTATTTTTTTTAACGTATTTTATGTTTTTTTAAGTCATTTCCCTATCCACATTTGTTTGCAGAGCACTTGCCATGCTCTTAACCACATTTTGCTGCTATTTGCAGCCCTCTAGCCCTTTCCATGATATTTTTAGAGCCATTTTAGTGCTCCAAAGTTGACTTCAATGGGGTTCGGGGTCAAGTTCAGGTCCCGAACTCGATCTTTTTTGTAAAGTTTGTCCGAACCCGAACATCCAGGTGTCCGCTCAACTCTAGAGGTTAGCTGCTCCCTTCCCTCTATGTTCTGTTGATGCAAATGCTCTGGTAACCCATCCTTCCACCTGATTGTTTTCCCTTTAAAATGCTGCTGAGGAGGGAAGTTTCCTACCTGGAGAGAGACTTAAAGTAGACATATACTGACTGAGTTTGTTCAAGTGGTTCATCACTGCCTGTGATATCATTAAATGTAAAGAAGGACTCTTACTGCATTGGAGAAATCTCAGTGTTTGGGTTAGATACAATAGATTGTTTGAATATCTTGTTCTTCAGTTGTTAATAAGAAGGTTCTTCCTGCCTATAGAATCATATATCAATAGAGAGGAGGTACTGGAAGTCCACTCATTAAAATATCCCACCTTTCCTCCTCCCCTTTACATCACTTGTCCACACCCCTTGGGGTCTGGTGAAATGTACCTAAGTCAGTTCTGCTTTGGTGTTTAACCCCTTAAGGTCCCATGACATACATGTACTTCATGGGGATCGGGCGGGTGCAGGAGCTGCGCCAGCCCGATCTGTGGCGGGGGTCCAGCAGTTACTGATAGCCGGACCCCTGCTGCATGTGCCAGCATCGGTGAAATCACCGATGCCGGCGCATTAACCCTTCATGTGCCACGGTCAGCACTGACCGCGGCACGTGCGATATCGGGCGGGGATCGGCTCTGCCATCGGGTCCCCGTGCTGCTTGTGACAGGGCTGCTTCCACCTACACCGCTACGTCTACCGCCTCCTCAACCTCCTACTCCATATGGACCTCCACCTCATACATCAAGATTGTTTTTATTTTTTATTTGTACGTATTTTATTTTATGTCATTTCACTAATTTGTCTGTTACATTTTCGGGTGAAATTCGCCAATTTTTGGCTGTGATATACCCCTGCTATACCTTGTAGACAGGTAAACAAATTTCACTAATTTGTCTGTTACATTTTCGGGTGAAAATCCCCCATTTTGTGGCTGTGATATACCACTGCTATACCTAGTAGACAGGTAAACAAATTTCACTGTTTTGTCTGTTACATTTTCAGGTGAAATGCACCAATTTTTGGCTGTCATATACCCCTGATATACCCCTGCTATAGACAGGTAAACAAATTTCACTAATTTGTCTGTTACTTTTTGGGTGGAATTCACCAATTTTTGGCTGTGATATACCCCTGCTCTACATAGTGGACAAGACATTTCAATAATTCGTCTGTTACATTGTTGGTTAACAAAAGATCATCTTTTGCGCTAGAAAGTACATTTGCGGCCTACACTGCATTTAGGACAGTACGAATCAGGTGAGGCCAAAACAAGTACACACTATAGTAGATTGGGGGGCTGACAGTGCCTACAGTTTATTTGCAGTTTATTTGCATTGTCTACTACCCAGTCCCCTACTGAAAGATCAGAGTAGTCACCTACAGCCCATGGCCATCTGTCTTTCAACTCACCCCCTTGCAAATCAGTCAAGCAGTATGAGCCCCAAGTAATGCAGCAGTTTGTTTTGCTTGTTGATGACTCTGCTGGGAGGGTTTTCGTGGGCCATCCACATAGCCCTGCACCAGATGTGGAAGAGATTGAGTGAACTGATGGCCAACCACTTATGTTTCAGGATGAGGACATTGGAAGACCACCTGCAGTATGCAGACCGACAAGGAGGGTAGGGGTAAAGAGTGGGTGGAAGATGAGGTGGAGGATGATGAGATACTACACCCCACATGGAATCAAGGTCATGCGAGTGACCTTTCTAGTTCGGAGGAAGAGGCGGTGGTCGCACAGAGGCACCAGCACAGCAAAAGAGGGAGCAGGGTGCAATAGCGTTTGTTACATTCTTGGGTGACATTTGACCATTTTTGCTGTCATTAAACCCCTGCTTTGCATAGGTGACAGGGACATAAATTTCAAAAAATCATGTTACATAGTCAGGTGACATTTTACCAATTTTGCTGTATACAAACCTCTGCTCTGCATAGGTGACGGAATTATATTTCAAAAATTCTTCTTTAATTGACGCTTGCCCCCTCCTTTACTTGTAAGCTTCGGCTTCAATAATTTGTCCCACTTTTCCGCTTAAAGAGGACCTTTCACCAGAATAAAGCATCTAAACTAACTATACAGACGTGTAGAGCGGCACCCAGGGATGCCCCTGCACTTAATGTTATACCCAGGCGCCGCTCCGTTCGCCCGGTATAGCCTCCGGTGTCTTCATAGTTAGGCTCCACCTAGTGGAACCTGCCGCGGTCTCCTTCTCCCATGCTGTAGCGCTGGCCAATCGCAGCGCTCAGCTCATAGCCTGAGAGAAAAAAAAAAACTCTCAGGCTATGAGCTGAGCGCTGTGATTAGCCAGCGCTACAGCATTGGAGAAGGAGACCCCGGCAGGTTCCCCTGGGTGGAGCCTAACTATGAAGATACCGGAGGCTATACCGGGCGAACGGAGCTGCGCCCGGGTATAACAGTGAGTGCAGGGGGATCCCTGGGCGCCGCTCTACACGTCTGTATAGGTAGTTTAGATGCTTTATTCTGGTGAAAGGTCCTCTTTAATCAACATTCAATTTCATCCATTGACCTCCCTTGGATGTGGTATCTCTTTCTCACGCTCTCTCTCCGTCGTGGAACCCTGATTTGCCGATAACCGTGAACAACATGGTAGGCGCAGAAAAGAACATTGAAAGTTGATAGAGAAGATATCCAAATGGTTCGTGGACATCACAGTGACGTGCGACATGGTGGAGCAGTATGTGTGCACACGCCTACACGTACTGACTGATGGACATCACGGGGACGTGCGATCAGGCAGAAGTTAACTAGAGTCGACAAAGCGGCAGCTTTGCTTAAACTTTAACAACTTGTCCCACATTTCCTCTCGATCACAATGCAGCCATTGACCTGCCTTGGATGTGGTATCCCTTTCTCATGCTCCCTCTCTGGCGTGGAACCCTGATTCGCCGCTAATCGTGATCAACATGGTAGGCGCATAAAAGAACTTCGAAAGTTGATAGAGAAGATATCCAATTGGATCGTGGACATCACAGGGACGTGCAACATGGTGGAGCAGTATGTGTGCACACGCCTACACGTACTGACTGATGGGTCTGCCCCGTTCAACTACTGGGTCTTTAAATTGGGCACATGGCCTGAGCTTGCCCTTTACGCCTTGGAGGTGCTGGCCTGCCCTGCAGTCAGTGTATTGTCTGAACGTTTGTTTAGCATGGCTGGAGTGGGTTATCACAGGTTGTATTTCCCAATATTTTAGGGTGTACCCTACTTTAAACAAAAAAAATGTAAACAAAAAAACAGTGTAGGCTACCTCCTCCTCCTCCACCGCCGCTTCCACTCCTCAACCTCCTAATCCATATGGACCTCGTCCTCCTAAATCAAGATTAGTATTTTTTTTAACGTATTTTATGTTTTTTTAAGTCATTTCCCTATCCACATTTGTTTGCAGAGCACTTGCCATGCTCTTAACCACATTTTGCTGCTATTTGCAGCCCTCTAGCCCTTTCCATGATATTTTTAGAGCCATTTTAGTGCTCCAAAGTTGACTTCAATGGGGTTCGGGGTCAAGTTCAGGTCCCGAACTCGATCTTTTTTGTAAAGTTTGTCCGAACCCGAACATCCAGGTGTCCGCTCAACTCTAGAGGTTAGCTGCTCCCTTCCCTCTATGTTCTGTTGATGCAAATGCTCTGGTAACCCATCCTTCCACCTGATTGTTTTCCCTTTAAAATGCTGCTGAGGAGGGAAGTTTCCTACCTGGAGAGAGACTTAAAGTAGACATATACTGACTGAGTTTGTTCAAGTGGTTCATCACTGCCTGTGATATCATTAAATGTAAAGAAGGACTCTTACTGCATTGGAGAAATCTCAGTGTTTGGGTTAGATACAATAGATTGTTTGAATATCTTGTTCTTCAGTTGTTAATAAGAAGGTTCTTCCTGCCTATAGAATCATATATCAATAGAGAGGAGGTACTGGAAGTCCACTCATTAAAATATCCCACCTTTCCTCCTCCCCTTTACATCACTTGTCCACACCCCTTGGGGTCTGGTGAAATGTACCTAAGTCAGTTCTGCTTTGGTGTTTAACCCCTTAAGGTCCCATGACATACATGTACTTCATGGGGATCGGGCGGGTGCAGGAGCTGCGCCAGCCCGATCTGCGGCGGGGGTCCAGCAGTCACTGATAGCCGGACCCCTGCTGCATGTGCCAGCATCGGTGAAATCACCGATGCCGGCGCATTAACCCTTCATGTGCCACGGTCAGCACTGACCGCGGCACGTGCGATATCGGGCGGGGATCGGCTCTGCCATCGGGTCCCCGTGCTGCTTGTGACAGGGCTGCTTCCACCTACACCGCTACGTCTACCGCCTCCTCAACCTCCTACTCCATATGGACCTCCACCTCATACATCAAGATTGTTTTTATTTTTTATTTGTACGTATTTTATTTTATGTCATTTCACTAATTTGTCTGTTACATTTTCGGGTGAAATTCGCCAATTTTTGGCTGTGATATACCCCTGCTATACCTTGTAGACAGGTAAACAAATTTCACTAATTTGTCTGTTACATTTTCGGGTGAAAATCCCCCATTTTGTGGCTGTGATATACCACTGCTATACCTAGTAGACAGGTAAACAAATTTCACTGTTTTGTCTGTTACATTTGCAGGTGAAATGCACCAATTTTTGGCTGTGATATACCCCTGATATACCCCTGCTATAGACAGGTAAACAAATTTCACTAATTTGTCTGTTACTTTTTGGGTGAAATTCACCAATTTTTAGCTGTGATATACCCCTGCTCTACATAGTGGACAAGACATTTCAATAATTCGTCTGTTACATTGTTGGTTAACAAAAGATCATCTTTTGCGCTAGAAAGTACATTTGCGGCCTACACTGCATTTAAGACAGTACGAATCAGGTGAGGCCAAAACAAGTACACACTATAGTAGATTGGGGGGCTGACAGTGCCTACAGTTTATTTGCAGTTTATTTGCATTGTCTACTACCCAGTCCCCTACTGAAAGATCAGAGTAGTCACCTACAGCCCATGGCCATCTGTCTTTCAACTCACCCCCTTGCAAATCAGTCAAGCAGTATGAGCCCCAAGTAATGCAGCAGTTTGTTTTGCTTGTTGATGACTCTGCTGGGAGGGTTTTCGTGGGCCATCCACATAGCCCTGCACCAGATGTGGAAGAGATTGAGTGAACTGATGGCCAACCACTTATGTTTCAGGATGAGAACATTGGAAGACCACCTGCAGTATGCAGACCGACAAGGAGGGTAGGGGTAAAGAGTGGGTGGAAGATGAGGTGGAGGATGATGAGATACTACACACCACATGGAATCAAGGTCATGCGAGTGACCTTTCTAGTTCGGAGGAAGAGGCGGTGGTCACACAGAGGCACCAGCACAGCAAAAGAGGGAGCAGGGTGCAATAGCGTTTGTTACATTCTTGGGTGACATTTGACCATTTTTGCTGTGATTAAACCCCTGCTTTGCATAGGTGACAGGGACATAAATTTCAAAAAATCATGTTACATAGTCAGGTGACATTTTACCAATTTTGCTGTATACAAACCCCTGCTCTGCATAGGTGACGGAATTATATTTCAAAAATTCTTCTTTAATTGACGCTTGCCCCCTCCTTTACTTGTAAGCTTCGGCTTCAATAATTTGTCCCACTTTTCCGCTTAAAGAGGACCTTTCACCAGAATAAAGCATCTAAACTAACTATACAGACGTGTAGAGCGGCACCCAGGGATGCCCCTGCACTTACTGTTATACCCGGGCGCCGCTCCGTTCGCCCGGTATAGCCTCCGGTATCTTCATAGTTAGGCTCCATCCAGTGGAACCTGCCGCGGTCTCCTTCTCCCATGCTGTAGCGCTGGCCAATCGCAGCGCTCAGCTCATAGCCTGAGAGAAAAATATAAACTCTCAGGCTATGAGCTGAGCGCTGTGATTGGCCAGCGCTACAGCATTGGAGAAGGAGACCCCGGCAGGTTCCCCTGTGTGGAGCCTAACTATGAAGATACCGGAGGCTATACCGGGCGAACGGAGCTGCGCCCGGGTATAACAGTAAGTGCAGGGGGATCCCTGGGCGCCGCTCTACACGTCTGTATAGGTAGTTTAGATGCTTTATTCTGGTGAAAGGTCCTCTTTAATCAACATTCAATTTCATCCATTGACCTCCCTTGGATGTGGTATCTCTTTCTCACGCTCTCTCTCCGTCGTGGAACCCTGATTTGCCGATAACCGTGAACAACATGGTAGGCGCAGAAAAGAACATTGAAAGTTGATCGAGAAGATATCCAAATGGTTCGTGGACATCACAGTGACGTGCGACATGGTGGAGCAGTATGTGTGCACACGCCTACACGTACTGACTGATGGACATCACGGGGACGTGCGATCAGGCAGAAGTTAACTAGAGTCGACAAAGCGGCAGCTTTGCTTAAACTTTAACAACTTGTCCCACATTTCCTCTCGATCACAATGCAGCCATTGACCTGCCTTGGATGTGGTATCCCTTTCTCATGCTCCCTCTCTGGCGTGGAACCCTGATTCGCCGCTAATCGTGATCAACATGGTAGGCGCATAAAAGAACTTCGAAAGTTGATAGAGAAGATATCCAATTGGATCGTGGACATCACAGGGACGTGCAACATGGTGGAGCAGTATGTGTGCACACGCCTACACGTACTGACTGATGGGTCTGCCCCGTTCAACTACTGGGTCTTTAAATTGGGCACATGGCCTGAGCTTGCCCTTTACGCCTTGGAGGTGCTGGCCTGCCCTGCAGTCAGTGTATTGTCTGAACGTTTGTTTAGCATGGCTGGAGTGGGTTATCACAGGTTGTATTTCCCAATATTTTGGGGTGTACCCTACTTTAAACAAAAAAAATGTAAACAAAAAAACAGTGTAGGCTACCTCCTCCTCCTCCACCGCCGCTTCCACTCCTCAACCTCCTAATCCATATGGACCTCGTCCTCCTAAATCAAGATTAGTATTTTTTTTAACGTATTTTATGTTATTTTAAGTCATTTCCCTATCCACATTTGTTTGCAGAGCACTTGCCATGCTCTTAACCACATTTTGCTGCTATTTGCAGCCCTCTAGCCCTTTCCATGATTTTTTTAGAGCCATTTTAGTGCTCCAAAGTTGACTTCAATGGGGTTCGGGGTCAAGTTCAGGTCCCGAACTCGATCTTTTTTGTAAAGTTTGTCCGAACCCGAACATCCAGGTGTCCGCTCAACTCTAGAGGTTAGCTGCTCCCTTCCCTCTATGTTCTGTTGATGCAAATGCTCTGGTAACCCATCCTTCCACCTGATTGTTTTCCCTTTAAAATGCTGCTGAGGAGGGAAGTTTCCTACCTGGAGAGAGACTTAAAGTAGACATATACTGACTGAGTTTGTTCAAGTGGTTCATCACTGCCTGTGATATCATTAAATGTAAAGAAGGACTCTTACTGCATTGGAGTAATCTCAGTGTTTGGGTTAGATACAATAGATTGTTTGAATATCTTGTTCTTCAGTTGTTAATAAGAAGGTTCTTCCTGCCTATAGAATCATATATCAATAGAGAGGAGGTACTGGAAGTCCACTCATTAAAATATCCCACCTTTCCTCCTCCCCTTTACATCACTTGTCCACACCCCTTGGGGTCTGGTGAAATGTACCTAAGTCAGTTCTGCTTTGGTGTTTAACCCCTTAAGGTCCCATGACATACATGTACTTCATGGGGATCGGGCGGGTGCAGGAGCTGCGCCAGCCCGATCTGCGGCGGTTGTCCAGGAGTCACTGATAGCCGGACCCCTGTTGCATGTGCCAGCATCGGTGAAATCACCGATGCCGGCGCATTAACCCTTCATGTGCCACGGTCAGCACTGACCGCGGCACGTGCAATATCGGGCGGGGATCGGCTCTGCCATCGGGTCCCCGTGCTGCTTGTGACAGGGAACCGATGGCATGGAACGCAGCCCAATGCCTTCCTTAGGCATTGGGGCTGCCTCCCGGTGAAGAGCCTGTGAGATCCAGCCCCCTGGATCTCACAGGCAGGAAGCTGTATGAGTAATACACACTGTAATACTCATACAGCCAATGTATTCCAATACAGAAGTATTGGAATGCATTGTAAAGGGGATCAGACCCCCAAATGTTGAAGTCCCAAAGTGGGACAAAAATATTAAGTGAAAAAATAAAGTTTTCCCTCCAAAAAATGTAAGTTTCAAGTAAAAAAAAAACAAAAAACTTTATTTCCCCCAAATAAAGTAAAAAAATTAGACATATTGGGTATCACCGCATCCGTATCGACTGGCTTTATAAACATGTCACATGACCTAACCCCTCAGATGAACACCGTAAAAAAAAAAGCTAAATAAACCATTTTTTTGTCACCTTATATCACTAAAAGTAAAACACCAAGCGATCAAAAAGGTGTCTGCCTGCAAAAATAGTACCAATCTAACCGTCACCTCATCCCGTAAAAAATGAGCCCCTACCTAAGACAATCGCCCAAAAAATTAAATAACTATGGCTCAGAATAGGGAGACACTAAAACATTGTTTTTTTTTGTTTTAAAAATGCTGTTATTGTGTAAAACTTAAGTAAATAAAAAAGTATACATATTAGGTATTTAGGTATTGCCGCATCCGTAAGAACCTGCTCTATAAAAATATCACATGACCTAACCCCTCAGGTGAACAACGTAAAAAAACTTCAATAAAAACGGTGTAAAAAAAAGCAATTTTTTTGTCACCTTACATCACAAAAAGTGTAATAGCAAGCGATCAAAAAGTCATATGCACCCCAAAATAGTGCCAATCAAACCGTCATTTCATCCCGCAAAAATCATACCCTACCTAAGATAATCGCCCAAAAACTATGACTCTCAGACTATGGAGACACTAAAACATGATTTTTTTTTTGTTTTAAAAACTGAAATCATCGTTTAAAACTTACAAAAGTAGACATATTAGGTATCACTGCGTCCACAATAACCTGCTCTATAAAAATATCACATACCCTCAAGGAGAATACCGTAAAAAAAACCTGTAAAAAAGCCATTTTTTGTCACCTTACATCACAATAAGTGTGATGGCAATCGATCAAAAAGTAATATGCACCCTATAACAGTACCAATCAAACTGTCATCTCATCCCCCAAAAAATTAGCCCCTACACAAGACAGTCGCCCAAAAATAAAAATAAAACTACGGTTTTCAAAAATGCTTTATGTAAAACTGAAACAAATAACCAAAAAAGTAGTCACATTTGGTATTGTCGCGTCCGTGACAACCTGCTCTATAATAATACCACATGATCTAACCTGCCAGATGAATGTTGTAAATAACAAATTGTAAGGCTGTTACCAGCCTGCATTTGTGGGAGGGGCGTCTGGCTATTTATTCCCCTACCAGCCGCTCAGCCAGGTGCCCGAGCCTCACGCAACACTGTGGTATCGCGCTCCTTCCTCTTCCGACCTGAGTCTTGTTTCCGGTGTTCTGCGCTCACGTGCCGCCGACGTCCGCATTACTGTACGCCAGCCTGCCAGGTAATCGGGGCTCAGCTGGCTCCGTTCTAGCTGTGCCTCACGCCCGACCTGGTCTCTAGCCCCCCGGGGTGCGAAGTTAGATGCCACTCTCCCCCAGTATGATCCGCTCGCCGAAGTACAGGCGGCTGGTTTGGGGGAGCGGCATCCTAGTTAAGTGATCTGCCGGTCACATGCCGGCTCAGAATGAGTGTCAATAAATAAGATTTTGTCTTATAGCTAGACAGAATGCTCATTCAATTATACTTTATATACTGATTCTAAAACCTCACTTGGAAACCTAGTTATGCTCCAAGGGCTTTTGTAGCACAGGAGGTATTGTCAAATTCTGGTTTTGTGATGCAGGTAGTACTCCCGTTTTTCAAGGGGCGCAGTTTCATTTGTGCCCTCCAGCACACAGCAGATTACCTGCGGGCTAAAGCACCTCCCCTTAATGTATGTGCCCGTTTAAACACAGAGCAACTATACCTAGGCCGTTCAAAAAAAAAAGAGAAAAGGGTATCCTTTTAGAAGAAGGGACCTTTTCCCAGCACGTCAGCAGTTGCTTGCCTATTGCCTTTGCCATTGCATCATAATACCAGAATTTGCGGTTTATGTGAAGTTGGTAATTTCACTTTACTGTTTTAAAACAGCGGATTTTTGTGTTCTGTTTCAATCTGCTTCTGTCTCCTGGTCTTCCCGTATTATCAGGGTCCCCTGGATCGCCCAGGGTGTCAATGTTCCTGGATCGCCCAGGGTGTCAGTGTTCCTGGATCGCCCAGGTTGTCAGTGTTCCTGGATCGCCCAGGTTGTCAGTGTTTCTGGATCGCCCAGGTTGTCAATGTTCCTGGATCGCCCAGGTTGTCAATGTTCCTGGATCGCCCAGGTTGTCAATGTTCCTGGATCGCCCAGGTTGTCAATGCTCCTGGATCGCCCAGGTTGTCAATGTTCCTGGATCGCCCAGGTTGTCAATGTTCCTGGATCGCCCAGGTTGTCAATGTTCCTGGATCGCCCAGGTTGTCAATGCTCCTGGATCGCCCAGGTTGTCAATGTTCCTGGATCGCCCAGGTTGTCAATGTTCCTGGATCGCCCAGGTTGTCAGTGTTTCTGGATCGCCCAGGTTGTCAATGTTCCTGGATCGCCCAGGTTGTCAATGTTCCTGGATCGCCCAGGTTGTCAATGTTCCTGGATCGCCCAGGTTGTCAATGCTCCTGGATCGCCCAGGTTGTCAATGTTCCTGGATCGCCCAGGTTGTCAAATGTTCCTGGATCGCCCAGGTTGTCAAATGTTCCTGGATCGCCCAGGTTGTCAAATGTTCCTGGATCGCCCAGGTTGTCAAATGTTCCTGGATCGCCCAGCTTGTCAATGTTCCTGGATCGCCCAGGTTCTGTCTTTGTTTTCTCAGGGTTTTACATCTGTTCTGATGTCGGTTGTTCCTTCCTTTAGATTGGCCAGTTGTTATTTTTCCTTCCTCTCCTTCGTTTCGTCTAGGAATTTCGAGGCAATTCCAGGTAAGTCGACTCAGAGACGGTCACTGGGGCGGGGTTAACCGTCAGTTCGATACTCAAGTCCGTTCTTTTTTATTAGTTCCATTTAAACGATTGGGGTTTTTTGGAGCTGTGTTTCCAAATCCGTTCATATTCCGTCAGGTAGGTTCTTACGTTGGTCACTTTTACACACCTTCAGTCTCTCACTTTCTTTCGGCCGCTATTCCCGCTTCCGTCTGTGCTTCTTTTAGTTTTTCAGGTAGACATAAGTTCACCTTTTTTTCCCAGGTCAACATGTCTCACATGTCCGATATGGAGGACAACCTCTCCATGCCAGGATCGTCCATCTCGGGGCATTATAGCACCACATCTTTAAGGAGTTGGACTGTGCCAAAGTTGATCGCCGAGCTCAATCGCAGGGGGATTCGGCATCCCGAGACTGCCCGCAAGGCCGAATTATACCGGCTCCTGATGACTACTCCGGGTTCGACAGCTGAGCAGTCCAATAACGACTCCATCCGGCTGGCACTAGCTCAGATCCAGTCGTCCATCGCCGGACTCGTTAGCTCAGTCACGGACATTCAGACTAGGGTAGCGGTTTTAGAAACCAGGTCAGCAGCCTCACCGCAATATCCAGGTTCGGCAGTCATTCCTGCCATTCCTCCGGATGTTGCAGGTAGGCCTTCTGTCACCCCCCAAATTGCTCCTTCCCATTTTGTTCCAGAGCATATTAAGAAGGATATCCTGGCAGGCAAGGGCGTAAATTTGGCATCCATTTTGATTGCCTCCTAGGATATTTCCGAAAACCGGGTGATTAACTGCGGAGAGGTTTTCGTGGTTTTGAAGGCCAAGGATGCTCGGCTAAATAGGAAGTTGTCGGTTTCCGAGTTCGTCCTGGCCTTCAGCCTCTACAGGGATGTAATGTGCTCTGCTCACCCTAATCGCAGGGAGGAGTTAGACACCTACTTGTACCGGATTGCGGATTTGGGGCACAAGTATGGCGGCTCGGCATTTTACGATTATCATCGCTCGTTTTCTGCCAAAGCCGCCGTGGCCCTGAATCAATTTCAGTTCATGTCCAACTGGGCAGACTTGGACATGGAGTTATTCTGCCGGCACTTTGCGGGTCTGAAGGCTCCTCTGTGTGCCATCTGCCAATCTATTTTTCATTCTACGGAATGGTGCCCTAATCCGGTGCAAGATCCTCAGTCAGCACCCACTCCAGGTCCTTCCGGGTCCTCCAGGTCTTCCTCTTCATTAGATAAACTGGGCAGGCCAATTGTGTACCTCGGTAGTAGCCAGGTGTGCAACAATTTTAATGCCAAGGGCTGTGCCTTCAATGCATGCCGAGCACTACACATTTGCTCTCTTTGTTTTCGGGCTCACCCTCGTCCTTCCTGTCCCAGGAAGTCAGCCAGGGACTCCTGACTAGCCGACCTCAACTTGGAGTTACTGGCTGCACTCCTGCAGGGTCACCCAGATCGTCCCTTTGTCGCCTTCTTATTGGATGGGTGCAGAGAGGGGTTTCACACCGGCATTGTCACGCGCCCTCAGGGCTGCTGGATGGGCCCCAATCTGCTATCCGCCTCCAGTGACCCTGAGGCGGTGACCACCCTCACTCATTCAGGCGGAGGTCGACAAAGGGTTCGTCATTGGTCCCTTCCTAAAGATCCCGTTCCAGTCGTGGCGCATCAACCCTATCGGCCTTGTCACAAAGCTATCATCCAATAAAAAACGTCTCATTTATGACCTCTCCGCGCCTCATATGTCCTCCATTCCCAGTCTCAATTCACTCATTCCATCTGAGGAATATTCCATGCAGTATTCTTCAGTTGACGAGGCCATCCAGTACATTCTTCAAGCAGGTGTCGGGGCTTGGCTGGCCAAGGTAGATATTGCCGATGCTTTCAAGCTGCTTCCAATACACCCGCAGCTTTGGAAGTACTACGGCATCCAGTGGGCAGATAAATTTTACTTTGCCAACCGGCTTACTTTTGGGTCCAAGAGCAGCCCTTGGCTTTTTGAACAACTTGCCAAAGCCCTGCACTGGATTCTCAACCATCACGGTGGCTTATCCATGGTCGTCCACTACTTGGACGACTTTCTTCTCATTGAAAGGCCCAGTCAGGTCCCTTCCATTCCCCATTCACTTCTGGATATTTTTTCCCGTCTCCAGGTTCCCGTGGCCACGGCCAAGACTGAGGGTCCGGCCACCTAGGTCACCTTCCTGGGCATCATTTTAAATACCGTCAAAATGGAGGCTAGCCTCCCCAGCGAGAAGTTGCTCAGGATCCGCTCAGCCATTTCCCGGGCAGTTCAGTCTCACTCTCTGACCAGGGCGGAGCTCCAATCCTTGCTGGGGATGCTTAACTTCGCCTCCAGAATTATGCCTCAAGTCAGAGCCTTCCTTTCCAGGTTGTTATGTCTCCTGCCCTCTGCCCCAGAGCAGGATTCTGTCGTCCATCTGGACAGCCAGGCCATTGCAGATCTCGACATGTTGAGCAGTTTTCTCTCTGACTGGAATGGCATTTCCTTGTTCGTTCCACGGTGGGATTCCTCTTCCCCCATGGTTTTCTCCGACGCCGCCGGTTCCTCCGGGTTCGCTGCCATTTTCAGGTCTCATTGGCTGGCTGCCGGATGGCCGCCAGAATTAGCCTCAGACTCAGCAGCTCTAAAATCCTCCCCCCTTTTAGAACTGTATCCCATCGTGGCGGCTGCTCAGGTCTGGGGTCACCATTGGTCTAACACTTCTGTGACGTTCATTACAGATAGTCAGACCTTGGTGGACATTGTCAACAAGGGCAGGGCCCAGTCCCCCAGGATCATGGCGTTGTTGCGCAAGTTAGTGTGGTTATCCCTCCACCACAATTTTCACATGCGCTGCGTACACATTTCAGGCGAACAGAATAGGGCCGCAGACGCTCTTTCCCGTGCTAATTTTGCGATTTTCTTTCAGGAAACGCCCCAATTCAGCACTCTCGTTCTAGATTAGATTCGCTCTTAGAGGAGGCCAAGGGTCTGGTCGCAAAATCATTGTCACGCAATACGGCGAGGAATTATCAGGCTGGCCTAAGAGCTTTTGATAAATTCTCTAAGAGTCATCCGAGGGGTCAACACTCCGAAATCTCCTACATCATGGCCTTCTTGGCCTATTGTCACTCACATCTCTCTCTGTCATATAGTACCATCAGACTTTATTTAGCCGGACTTCAACATCACGCTATGCTGGCCACTCCTCATCACAGGTCCTTTTTTTCCATTCAAGCTATTAAAGCCACCCTTCGGGGTATTCAAAAGGAGGGGAAGGGGTCTGTGAGCCGTAGGCAACCAGTGTCCAGCAAATTGTTCAGGGATCTCTCCTCGTCATTGGATGGTAATCCTTTTGGGCCCTCCACTAGCCTGATTCTGAAAGCGGCCATGTATCTCACCTTTTATGGGTTCCTCCGGCCCGGAGAGGTTCTGACCGGTCCAAATTGTCAAAACCATCCTATGAAGCAACATCTGTCATGGGGCCAGGGCCATTACACTCTCCTCCTACCCTCCACCAAAACCAATCAGACGGGTCCCCCCTCTGAGGTTAAATTCTACCCAACATTGAACAAATGGTGCCCAGTTCAAGTGCTGCATCAACTGATAGCACACATCCAAGGTTCATTGCCCGATAGCCCGCTCCTGCCGCATGCAGGCAAGCCTCTCAGCACCTCTCAGTTTATATCTTATATCTGTGCCCTCGCCCAGGGACTAGGTTATGACCCCAAGGTAATTTCGGGGCACTCATTCCGCATAGGGGCGGCCTCCGCTGCTTCTCGGCATCAGGTGCCAGCCCACGTCATCCGGTCCATGGGGCGGTGGCGGTCCTCCTGCTTTACCAGGTATATACCCAATCCTCAAGTCGAGATATCTCATGCCTTTCGATCACTGGCTTTGTAATTTGTAATAAAAGTGTTGTACCTAACCGTAGTTTTTGCCCCCTTTTTTTCACCGGTGTACCCGTGCCCGTGGCTCCCGGCACAATTCAGCCACTATGTTCAGGGCAGGTTTCTCTGCATACGCCGACGTTGTCCTAGCCCTGACCATAAATTGTAAGGCTGTTACCAGCCTGCATTTGTGGGAGGGGCGTCTGGCTATTTATTCCTCTACCTGCCGCTCAGCCAGGCGCCCGAGCCTCACGCCCCTCCCTCCCGCCCTTTTCTCAAGCTTCCATCAGGTATGCCCCCTTTTTTTCACTGGTGTACCCGCGCCCGTGGCTCCCGGCACAATTCAGCCACTATGTTCAGGGCAGGTTTCTCTGCATACGCCGACGTTGTCCTAGACCTGACCATAAATTGTAAGGCTGTTACCAGCCTGCATTTGTAGGAGGGGCGTCTGGCTATTTATTCCCCTACCTGCCGCTCAGCCAGGCGCCCGAGCCTCACGTCCCTCCCTCCCGCCCTTTTCTCAAGCTTCCATCAGGTATGCCCCCTTTTTTTCACTGGTGTACCCGCGCCCGTGGCTCCCGGCACAATTCAGCCACTATGTTCAGGGCAGGTTTCTCTGCGTACGCCGACGTTGTCCTAGCCCTGACCATAAATTGTAAGGCTGTTACCAGCCTGCATTTGTGGGAGGGGCGTCTGGCTATTTATTCCTCTACCTGCCGCTCAGCCAGGCGCCCGAGCCTCACGCCCCTCCCTCCCGCCCTTTTCTCAAGCTTCCATCAGGTATGCCCCCTTTTTTTCACTGGTGTACCCGCGCCCGTGGCTCCCGGCACAATTCAGCCACTATGTTCAGGGCAGGTTTCTCTGCGTACGCCGACGTTGTCCTAGACCTGACCATAAATTGTAAGGCTGTTACCAGCCTGCATTTGTGGGAGGGGCGTCTGGCTATTTATTCCCCTACCTGCCGCTCAGCCAGGCGCCCGAGCCTCACGTCCCTCCCTCCCGCCCTTTTCTCAAGCTTCCATCAGGTATGCCCCCTTTTTTTCACTGGTGTACCCGCGCCCGTGGCTCCCGGCACAATTCAGCCACTATGTTCAGGGCAGGTTTCTCTGCGTACGCCGACGTTGTCCTAGACCTGACCATAAATTGTAAGGCTGTTACCAGCCTGCATTTGTGGGAGGGGCGTCTGGCTATTTATTCCCCTACCTGCCGCTCAGCCAGGCGCCCGAGCCTCACGTCCCTCCCTCCCGCCCTTTTCTCAAGCTTCCATCAGGTATGCCCCCTTTTTTTCACTGGTGTACCCGCGCCCGTGGCTCCCGGCACAATTCAGCCACTATGTTCAGGGCAAGTTTCTCTGCGTACGCCGACGTTGTCCTAGCCCTGACCATAAATAATAAAAACAGTGACAAAACAGCTATTTCTTGTTACCTTGCCTCAGAAAAAGTGTAATATAGAGCAACCAAAAATCATATGTATTCTAAAATAGTACCAACAAAACTGCCAACTTATCCCGTAGTTTCCAAAATGGGGTCACTTTTTTGGAGTTTCTACTCTAGGGGTGCATCAGGGGGGCTTCAAATGGGACATGGTGTCAAAAAACCAGTCCATCAATATCTGCCTTCCAAAAACCGTATGGCATTCCTTTCCTTCTGCGCAATCCTGTGTGTGCGTACAGCAGTTCACGACCACATATGGGGTGTTTCTGTAAACTACAGAATCAGGGCATAAATATTGAGTTTTGTTTGGCTGTTAACCCTTGCTTTGTAACTGCAAAAAATGGATTCAAATGGAAAATCTGCCCAAAAAGTTAAATTTTGAAATGTTATCTCTATTTTCCATTAATTCTTGTGGATCACCTAAAAGGTTAACAAAGTTAGTAAAATCAGTTTTGAATACCTTGAGGGGTTTTGTTTGTAAAATGGGGTCATTTTTGGGTGGTTTCTATTATGTAACCCTCACAAAGTAACTTCAGACCTGAACTGGTCCTGAAAAAGTAGGTTTTAGAAATTTTCTGAAAAATTTCAAGATTTGCTTCTAAACTTCTAAGCCTTCTAACATCCCCAAAAAATAAAATGGCATTCACAAAATGATCCAAACGTGAAGTAAACATATGAGGAATGTGGTATTACTGGAGGTATTACTTTCTATAATAACGGTAGAGAAATAAAAATTTGGAAATTTGCAAATTTTTAGTACATTTTGAATTTCTTTATAAATAAAAATACATTTTGTTGACTCAATTTTACCTCTGTTATGAAGTACAATACGTGATGAGAAAACAATCTCAGAATGGCCTGGATAAGTAAAAGCATTTTAAAGTTATCACCACATAAAGTGACACGGGTCCTTAAGGTGAAATATGGCAGGGTCCTTAAGGGGTTGACAGTGCACTGGTCCTAATCAGATGTCCCAACACATAACATACAACATGTAACACACAATACCAACATAAAACAGACAAAGGGTCCCTTTTGACATGACACTTGTCAACATAAAAATATTTTGTGGAGCTCCAAACCAATTTTTTTATCCGGACGTTCTGTCAGGGTCTTCATTATTGCCACAAATTAAACATTCACCTAATCAAACATTTGGAAGAAAGTAAAAGTAATTAGCAAGAAGCCCCCAGGCGTTCCTGATGTCCATTAGATACAGCTGCAAAAATAAAACTCAAAACAGTTGCTTTCATAATTAAAGAACTATATTCACTCAATATTACATTTAACAATTGGCTCATTTTTTTACCACGTGGATTTTCTATTATCCAATTTATTTTATTTTTAGGATATCCGATTACAATGTATAGTTATTAGGAGAGTACTCTTCACATTCTAAGTTACAGTAAAAGTCCGGGTTCGGGTTCGGCGCTTTCTTGGCGCTTTTTGGATACTACTTGCCCCAAGAGGCCATCACAGCCATGCCTACTATTGGCATGGCTGTGATTGGCCAGTGCAGCATGTGACCCAGCCTTTATTTAAGCTGGAGTCACGTAGCGCCGCACGTCACTCTGCTCTGATCAGTGTAGGGAGAGGATGCAGCTGCTGCTGTTAGGGCGAGATTAGGCAGGGATTTATTTACTGAAGTGATCGATATACAGCTGTGTATCATACAACCTCTGCTATTCAATTGTTCACTGTTTTAAGGCTGCCCAGAGCGTTTTTCAGTCACTTTTTTCTGGGGTGATCGGCGGCCATTTTGTGTCTTGTGTGTGCGCCAGCACAAGCTGCCACCAAGTCCATTTTTAACCATCAGTAGTGTGTTTTTTTTTTTTGCTATATCCTACATCAGGGGCTTGGCTGTGCTTGCTATTTTATTGAGGGGTAAAATACAATTGCCAAAATAGCAGTACCCTAAATCTAGTGTTTCAGCTGTGGCTAGCCAATTGTAATACTGTCTGCTGTCTGCCGAAGCACAGTTTTTGTTCTGGGTTGAATACAATTCCCAACTTAGCAATTCTCTAAATTAGGCTACTTTCACACTAGAGTTCAGGTGTCCGCTTGTGAGCTCCGTTTGAAGGGGCTCACAAGCGGCCCCGAACGCATCCGTACTGCCCTAATGCATTTTGAGTGGACGCGGATCCGCTCAGAATGCATCAGTCTGGCAGCGTTCAGCCTCCGCTCCGCTCAGCAAGCGGACACCTGAACTGATCGGGTGTCCGCCTGGCCGTGCGGAGGCAAGCGGATCCGTCCAGACTTACAATGTAAGTCAATGGGGACGGATCCGTTTGAAGATGACACAATATGGCTCAATCTTCAAACGGATCCGTCCCCCATTGACTTTCAATGTAAAGTCTGGACGGATCCGTTCAGGCTACTTTCAGACTTAGAATTTTTTTTAAACTATAATGCAGACGGATCCGTTCTGAACGGATACAAACGTCTGCATTTATAGGAGCGGATCCGTCTGTGCAGACATCAGACGGACCCGCTCTGAACGGTAGTGTGAAAGTAGCCTTAGTGGTTTCTGCTCTATCAGGCCAAGGTTAAATCTATCCATAAAAGGGTATATTAGATTGAAGGTGCGGATAGGGTCATCCTCAATAACTTCACACGCTACCGTGCATTTCCAAGTCTAATTCTGTCCGTAAAAGGGATACTAGGCCTACAATTTATATTCAGCTAAATCTGTTGTTACTACTGTGCCTGTATTAGTGTAATATGGTACCTAAATAGATAGCCAGATAGTGTTAGGTGCCTGTAAAAAAAGGCCTGAATTTGAATTCAATACATTGGGCCAAATAATTTTTTTCTTACTGTGGTGAACGGTAACAATGAGGAAAAACATCTAGTAAGGGACGCGGACGCAGACATGGTCGTGGTGGTGTTAGTGGACCCTCTGGTGCTGGGAGAGGACGTGGCCGTTCTGCCACAGCCTCACGTCCTAGTGAACCAACTACCTCAGGTCCCAGTAGCTGCCAGAATTTACAGCGATATTTGGTGGGGCCCAATGCCGTTCTAAGGATGGTAAGGCCTGAGCAGGTACAGGCATTAGTCAATTGGGTGGCCGACAGTGGATCCAGCACGTTCACATTATCTCCCACCCAGTCTTTTGCAGAAAGCGCACAGATGGCGCATGAAAACCAAGCCCATCAGTCTGTCACATCACCCCCATGCATATCAGGGAAACTGTCTGAGCCTCAAGTTATGCAGCAGTCTCTTATGCTGTTTGAAGACTCTGCTGGCAGGGTTTCCCAAGGGCATCCACCTAGCCCTTCCCCAGGGGTGGAAGAGATAGAATGCACTAACGCACAACTACTTATGTTTCCTAATGATGAGGACATGGGAATACCACCTCAGCACGTCTCTGATGATGACGAAACACAGGTGCCAACTGCTACGTCTTTCTGCAGTGTGCAGACTGAACAGGAGGTCAGGGAGGAAGACTGGGTGGAAGACGATGCAGGGACGATGAGGTCCTAGACCCCACATGGAATGAAGGTCGTGCCACTGACTTTCAGAATTCGGAGGAAGAGGCAGTGGTGAGACCGAGCCAACAGCGTAGCAAAAGAGGGAGCAGTGGGCAAAAGCAGAACACCCGCCGCCAAGAGAGTCCGTCTGCTACTGGCCACCGCCATCTGGGACCAAGCACCCCAACGGCAGCTTCAAGGAGTTCCCTGGCATGGCACTTCTTCAAACAATGTGCTGACGACAAGACCCGAGTGGTTTGCACGCTGTGCCATCAGAGCCTGAAGCGAGGCATTAACGTTCTGAACCTTAGCACAACCTGCATGACCAGGCACCTGCATGCAAAGCATGAACTGCAGTGGAGTAAACACCTTAAAAACAAGGAACTCACTCAGGCTCCCCCTGCTACCTCTTCTGCTGCTGCCGCCGCCTCGGCCTCTTCCTCCGTCTCTGGAGGAACGTTGGCACCCGCCGCCCAGCAAACAGAGGATGTACCACCAACACCACCACCTCCGTCACCAAGCATCTCAACCATGTCACACGGCAGCGTTCAGCTCTCCATCTCACAAACATTTGAGAGAAAGCGTAAATTCCCACCTAGCCACCCTCGATCCCTGGCCCTGAATGCCAGCATTTCTAAACTACTGGCCTATGAAATGCTGTCATTCAGGCTGGTGGAGACAGCCAGCTTCAAACAGCTCATGTCGCTTGCTGTCCCACAGTATGTTGTTCCCAGCCTCCACTACTTCTCCAAGAGAGCCGTGCCTTCCCTGCACAACCAAGTATCCGATAAAATCAAGTGTGCACTGCGCAACG
The DNA here is from genome assembly GCF_905171765.1 of Bufo bufo. Taxonomy (NCBI): domain Eukaryota; kingdom Metazoa; phylum Chordata; class Amphibia; order Anura; family Bufonidae; genus Bufo; species Bufo bufo. Next base: position 71,321,315 of record NC_053399.1, on the reverse strand, counting down.
CCATCTGTGGCAAGGTCCACCTAACCACAGATACATGGACCAGTAAGCACGGCCAGGGACGCTATATCTCCCTAACTGCACACTGGGTAAATGTAGTGGCGGCTGGGCCCCAGGCAAAGAGCTGTTTGGCACATGTCCTTCCGCCGCCAAGGATCGCAGGGCAACATTCTTTGCCTCCTGTTGCCTCCTCCTCCTACTCGGCTTCCTCCTCCTCTTCTTCCACCTGCTCAACCAGTCAGCCACACACCTTCACCACCAACTTCAGCACAGCCCGGGCTAAACGTCAGCAGGCCATTCTGAAACTCATATGTTTGGGGGACAGGCCCCACACCGCACAGGAGTTGTGGCGGGGTATAGAACAACAGACCGACGAGTGGTTGCTGCTGGTGAGCCTCAAGCCTGGCCTGGCGGTGTGCGATAATGGGCGAAATCTCGTTGCAGCTCTGGGACTAGCCGGTTTGACGCACATCCCTTGCCTGGCGCATGTGCTGAATTTGGTGGTGCAGAAGTTCATTCACAACTACCCCGACATGTCAGAGCTGCTGCATAAAGTGCGGGCCGTCTGTGGGCGCTTCCGGCGTTCACATCCTGCCGCTGCTCGCCTGTCTGCGCTACAGCGTAACTTCGGCCTTCGCGCTCACCGCCTCATATGAGACGTGCCTACCAGGTGGAACTCCACCTTGCACATGCTGGACAGACTGTGCGAGCAGCAGCAGGCCATAGTGGAGTTTCAGCTGCAGCACGCATGGGTCAGTCGCACTGCGGAACAGCACCACTTCACCACCAATGACTGGGCCTCCATGCGAGACCTGTGTGCCCTGTTGCGCTGTTTCGAGTACTCCACCAACATAGGCACTGGCGATGACGCCGTTATCAGTGTTACAATACCACTTCTATGTCTCCTTGAGAAAACACTTAGGGCGATGATGGAAGAGGAGGTGGCCCAGGAGGAGGAGGAGGAAGAGGGGTCATTTTTAGCACTTTCAGGCCAGTCTCTTCGAATTGACTCAGAGGGAGGTTTTTTGCAACAGCAGAGGCCAAGTACAAATGTGGCCAGCCAGGGCCCACTACTGGAGGATGAGGAGGAGGTGGAGGTAGAGGAGGATGAGGATGAAGCATGTTCACAGCGGGGTGGCACCCAACGCAGCTCGGGCCCATCACTGGTGCATGGCTGGGGGGAAACGCAGGACGATGACGATACGCCTCCCACAGAGGACAGCTTGTCCTTATCTCTGGGCAGCCTGGCACACATAAGCGACTACATGCTGCAGTGCCTGCGCAACGACAGCAGAGTTGCCCACATTTTAACGTGTGCGGACTAGTGGGTTGCCACCCTGCTGGATCCCCGGTACAAAGACAATGTGCCCACCTTACTTCCTGCACTGGAGCGTGATAGGAAGATGCGCGAGTACAAGCGCACATTGGTAGACGCGGTACTGAGAGCATTCCCAAATGTCACAGGGGAACAAGTGGAAGCTCAAGGCGAAGGCAGAGGAGGAGCAAGAGGTCGCCAACGCAGCTGTGTCACGGCCAGCTCCTCTGAGGGCAGGGTTAGCATGGCAGAGATGTGGAAAAGTTTTGTCAACACGCCACAGCTAACTGCACCACCACCTGATACGGAACGTGTTAGCAGGAGGCAACATTTCAGTAACATGGTGGAACAGTACGTGTGCACACCCCTCCACATACTGACTGATGGTTCGGCCCCATTCAACTTCTGGGTCTCCAAATTGTTCACGTGGCCAGAGCTAGCCTTTTATGCCTTGGAGATGCTGGCCTGCCCGGCGGCCAGCGTTTTGTCTGAACGTGTATTCAGCATGGCAGGGGGCGTCATTACAGACAAACACAGCCGCCTGTCTACAGCCAATGTGGACAAGCTGACGTTCATAAAAATGAACCAGGCATGGATCCCACAGGACCTGTCCATCCCTTGTGCAGATTAGACATTTATAACTACCTCACCTTAACCATATATTATTGTACTCCAGGGCACTTCCTCTTTTAATCCTATTTTTATTTTCATTTTACCATTATATTGCGGGGCAACCCAAAGTTGAATTAACCTCTCCTCTGTCTGGGTGCCGGGGCCTAAGAATATCTGACAGTGGCCTGTTCCAGTGTTGGGTGACATGAAGCCTGATTCTCTGCTATGACATGAAGCCTGATTATCTGCTATGGGACCTCTCTCCTCTGTCTGGGTGCCGGGGCCTAAAAATATCTGACAGTGGCCTGTTCCATTGTTGGGTGACATAAAGCCTGATTCTCTGCTATGACATGAAGCCTGATTCTCTGCTATGGGACCTCTCTCCTCTGTCTGGGTGCCGGGGCCTAAAAATATCTGACAGTGGCCTGTTCCAGTGTTGGGTGACATGAAGCCTGATTCTCTGCTATAACATGAAGCCTGATTCTCTGCTATGGGACCTCTCTCCTCTGTCTGGGTGCTTGGGCCTAAAAATATCTGACAATGGACTGTTCCAGTGTTGGGTGACGTGAAGCCTGATTCTCTGCTATGACATGAAGCCTGATTCTCTGCTGACATGAAGCCTGAATCTCTGCTATGGGACCTCTCTCCTCTGTCTGGGTGCCGGGGCCTAAATATCTGACAATGGACTGTTCCAGTTTTGGCTGACGTGAAGCCTGATTCTCTGCTATGATATGAAGCCTGATTCTCTGCTGACATGAAGCCTGAATCTCTGCTATGGGACCTCTCTCCTCTGTCTGGGTGCCGGGGCCTAAATATCTGACAATGGACTGTTCCAGTTTTGGCTGACGTGAAGCCTGATTCTCTGCTATGACATGAAGCCTGATTCTCTGCTGACATGAAGCCTGAATCTCTGCTATGGGACCTCTCTCCTCTGTCTGGGTGCCGGGGCCTAAATATCTGACAATGGACTGTTCCAGTTTTGGCTGACGTGAAGCCTGATTCTCTGCTATGATATGAAGCCTGATTCTCTGCTGACATGAAGCCTGAATCTCTGCTATGGGACCTCTCTCCTCTGTCTGGGTGCCGGGGCCTAAATATCTGACAATGGACTGTTCCAGTTTTGGCTGACGTGAAGCCTGATTCTCTGCTATGACATGAAGCCTTATTCTCTGCTGACATGAAGCCTGAATCTCTGCTATGGGACCTCTCTCCTCTGTCTGGGTGCCGGGGCCTAAATATCTGACAACGGACTGTTCCAGTTTTGGCTGACGTGAAGCCTGATTCTCTGCTATGACATGAAGCCTGATTCTCTGCTATGGGACCTCTCTCCTCTGTCTGGGTGCCGGGGCCTAAAAATATCTGACAGTGGCCTGTTCCAGTGTTGGGTGACATGAAGCCTGATTCTCTGCTATGACATGGAGCCTGATTCTCTGCTATGGGTCCTCTCTCCTCTGTCTGGGTGTTGGGGCCTAAAAATATCTGACAGTGGCCTGTTCCAGTGTTGGGTGACATGAAGCCTGATTCTCTGCTATGGGACCTCTCTCCTCTGTCTGGGTGCCGGGGCCTAAAAATATCTGACAGTGGCCTGTTCCAGTGTTGGGTGACATGAAGCATGATTCTCTGCTATGACATGAAGCCTGCATCTCTGCTATGGGACCTCTCTCCTCTGTCTGGGTGCCGGGGCCTAAATATCTGACAATGGACTGCTCCAGTTTTGGGTGACATGAAGCATGATTCTCTGCTATGACATGAAGCCTGATTCTCTGCTATGGGTCCTCTCTCCTCTGTCTGGGTGGCAGGGCCTAAAAATATCTGACAATGGCCTGTTCCAGTGGTGGGTGACATGAAGCCTGATTCTCTGCTATGACATGAAGCCTGATTCTCTGCTATGGGACCTCTCTCCTCTGTCTGGGTGCCGGGGCCTAAAAATATCTGACAGTGGCCTGTTCCAGTGTTGGGTGACATGAAGCCTGATTCTATGCTATGACATGAAGCCTGATTCTCTGCTATGACATGAAGCCTGATTCTCTGCTATGACATGAAGCCTGATTCTCTGCTATGAGATGAAGCCTGATTCTCTGCAATGGGACCTCTCTCCTCTGTCTGGGTGCCGGGGTCTAAATATCTGACAGTGGCCTGTTCCAGTGGTGGGTGACATGAAGCCTGATTCTCTGCTATGGGACCTCTCTCCAATTGATATTGGTTAATTTTTATTTATTTTATTTTAATTTTAATTCATTTCCCTATCCACATTTGTTTGCAGGGGATTTAACTACATTTTGCTGCCTTTTGCAGCCCTCTAGCCCTTTCCTGGGCTGTTTTACAGCCTTTTTAGTGCCGAAAAGTTCGGGTCCCCATTGACTTCGGATCCCGAACCCGAACATTTCCGGGAAGTTCGGCCGAACTCTAAGAGGTACCACACACCACACCCTACATTCCATGATTTCTTCATTCGCACAGTAAAGCAATAATAAATCTCACAGTATCTTCATCTCCGAGGAAAGAGAACAAACATTTTAATTAATCCCATTCAATCAAATCCATAATCCTCGCATTATACTGGATTGACTACTTCCTCTTTATCACATACTTCGACCCATATCACTTACTTTCATTCATCTAATTTTTGACTCACTGCTAGAGAGCAAAGCCCTGAAGATTTGCTCTTTTCTCTCCTTACACTTTCCATCTGTTAACCATTCTACAACCAGCAGCACATCTCCCTACCTCCACTTTCATTTGACATTTTTCCTATGTCATCATTTCAAGACCTTTAGCACTCATTCCCCAGCTTCCTTCTTTCCTCTCTCTATGCCAGCCATACTCCATTCTCCAAGGAGAGGAGGGGGTAAATCCAAACTACAAAGAAGCCCCTCTAACTTTACCTAACTGACTCCATAGACACCCTCACTCCCAATTATAAACTGAGAAATCTACTATGAGGTCTTATACAATCTTATATGCCAATCAACAGAGACCCTTAATCCTTTCAAGAGTGTTATAGCATAACATGCAGTTTATTGACTTAATTTGCTCTCACCTAAATCTACTCTCATTATATCTCCCTAGTAGAGCGTATGCCGCTTACCCCAACCTCACACTCAGTTCAACAAATTCACATACAATCCCCTTTCTACTTAGACACATTGTATTTACTTATTATTCCAAAATTCATCAAAAGGCCAGTTACACCTTAAACATTTACCCAGTAAACCGGCTCCTTCAATCTAAATTATCCAATTAGTTTTTTACAATGATTTATTTCATACATGACCTGAGTTCCTGGATCTCTCAACTGACCATATACACAGCTGCATAATTTTTTTTCATTTTTTTACTGGTTCAAAGTATCCTTCCCTTGGCCATATATGTGGAAATTGACTTCCTAATTGTATAGTCCAACCAGCCAGATCATCGCAGAAGGGATTTCAGTAATATTCTCCTTTTTCTGCAATTATCTACCCAATAATCAGATTTCTTGCAGTTGCTACAACCATTAACCTTTCAGCTTCCCTTCCTTCCCCCTCCTCCTCCTCTGGCTGGTCACTTTGTTTATGTTCAGACTCTAGCATAGATCCATCCTCTGTCTTAATGAGAAGTGGTCAGGGAGGTCAATAAGAGACAGATGGGGGGGGGGGAGGTAGAACATAGAGAGGGCTTTGATACTTTAGGACTCTGTGTAACTCCAAACTATGTGACATTTGAACTAGGGGTGGGCGATATAGGCGATATGCGATATAAATTTGTGCCACGATATGGATTTTGTGTATATCGCCGGACTGCGATATGATCACGGAGCGGTAGTGAATGATCGCGCTCTCGGCGCGCACCATGTTCTCCTGAGCCGGCACAGTGGAGAAGGAGGGAGTCCCTCCCTCCCCACTGTGCGCGGCTGCTGCTGGCCACCAATAAGAACAGAGTAGGAGGAGGAGGGGAGGGACTGTGGCCACTGCGCCACCAATGAATGCCTGAATACCAACGTAGCGTTCATGTGCTGGCCATATCCCGGCCCCTATGACTGCACACTGTGATCCTCCACAATTAACCCCTCAGTTGAGGGGTTAATCGCGCGGATCACAGCGTCCTGTCAGAGGTCGGGTGCCGGGAATTTTCTTCAGTGTCTGCATTGGTGGCAGTGTGCAGTTCCGATTGGAGTCCCAGCAGTGTAATGCTGGGGCTCCGATCGGTTACCATGGCAGCCAGGACGCTACTGAAGTCCTGGCTGCCATGGTATGTTAGTGAGCAGCATTATACTCACGTGTGCCGTGGCCGCCGGTCGCTCCTTCTTCTGTCTGTGCGGCGCATTGCTAATGCTTATAGCATGTGCCAGACCTATGAGAAGAAGGAGCGCCCGGAGGCCACGGCGCACGTGAGTATAATGCTGCTCATTAACATACAATGGCAGCCAGGACTTAAGTGTAGGTAATGGGAGTGGGAGATGTTGTCATGAGAGGAGGAGTATATCCCTTTATATAAACTAGGTCATTTTGTATACCTGTATCTGCTGATGAAGGCATGCTAGCCGCAACGCGTCCAGGATTGTGGACATTTCTAATTTGATGAAATAAATATCCTATTGATTGAAGACACGACTGCTGGGATTTTCCTTAAGTAGTGTCCTGGCTGCCATGGTAACTGATCGGAGCCCCAGCATTACACTGCTGGGACTCCGATCGGAACTGAGCACTGCCAACAATGATGGGGGAGAGGGAACCCTGTGGCCACTGCCACCAATGATTAATACTGGGGAGGGAGGGCGGGTGGGTTTGAGATACCAGAGGGGGCTGATAAGAGGGAGAGGCTGGGGGACACATGAGAGGCTGGGGGGCACATGAGAGGCTGGGGGGCGGATCAGGGGCTGGGGGCACATGAGAGGCTGGGGGGCACATGAGAGGCTGCGGGGCGGATCAGAGGCTGGGGGGAACATGAGAGGCTGGCTGCCATGGTCAGCTACCTGCTGCTGTGTGCACAAAGCACAGGGCAGCAGGGAGAGTATAAAGTCCTATTTACCCTAATAGAGCTCTATCAGGGTGAATATGACAAGGGTTCTAGCCCTTAAGGAGTCTAATAGTTATTAAAAAAAAAGTTAAAAAAAATAGTTTAAACACCCCCCCAATATAGAAAACAATATATTGCGATATATATCGCATATCGCACATGCTTAAAATTATATCGCAATATAGATTTTAGGCCATATCGCCCACTCCTAATTTGAACCAGGGAGACCTGATTTATCTGGCTCTCTCCCCTCACACAAACAGGTTATTTTTATTTTTATCAGCTTTATTTGTAGTCACTGATCTTTCTCCGATGTGGTTGCTTCAATGTGATTGAAATGGACTTTAGAAAACCTTCCTGCCTCTGGCCAGGAGACAATAAGCGATAATGTCCCTTTGCGCCATTTCCCACATCACTTTACATTCTATGTATCTAATTTGTTCTAATTTGTTAACATCACCTTCTAAAGAAACATTCTTGAAGGAAAGTCCCTACAATTGTTGGTTGTCATGGGGTAATGTGGATAACAGGTACACCAGATAAACAGACAGCATAGAATATTAGTCTAGGCCTAGAAGCTAGTGAGGGAGAGATGGTTACCTCCTAGCAATCCCTGAGTCTCTCCCTGACTCCTGACAGTATGTGCAAGCCCTAATGGTGGACGAACACATATACTCTTACCTAGACCCTGCTAATACTGTAGCAAACCCTAGATTAGGGAACGGGGAATGAGACTGCCGGTACCTTCCACAGTGAAGGGGCCAGCGTCTCCCTGAGACCTAGACTGACACAAACAACAGAGAGCAAAAGCGGAACTTAGCTTGGGAAGAGTGAGGAACAAGGGATCCACAAACAACCAGCAGGAACTCCAGAAGGAAATATCAACCGCATGGTGAGAAGTCAGAGGCAGACTAAAATAGAGCCTCTAACCAGCAAACGAGCCGAACCTGTGGAGTGATGGGATCCCGCCCACAACAACAAACTGAAAGGAAACACCTAGAACCCGGCAGATAGATTCATGTATAGAAAGACTATCTGATCTCCTCAGATCTCTCACAGGGCCGGCAGTGACAGTACCCCCCCTTCTACAGGTGACCTTTGGGCACCCAGGCCCGACCTTATCCGGGTGGGCCCTGTGAAAGGCCTTAAAAAGGCAACTGGAACTGACTTCAGTCGCTGGAACCCACGTTTTTTCCTCTGGACCGTAACCGTTCCAATGTACGATGTACTGAAGGGACCTCCGAAGAAGATGTGAGTTAATTATTATGGAGATTTCAAACTCTAGATTACCATCCACCAAGACAGAAGGAGGTGGCAATGGAGATTGTTCAGCAGGTTCAACATAGTTTTTGAACAATGACCTGTGGAACACATTATGGATCTTCCAAGTCTGCGGAAGTTCGAGACGAAATGCAACAGGATTAACAATGGCAGAGATTTTGTAAGGACCAATAAATCTTGGGCCCAACTTCCAGGAGGGTACCTTTTAATCTAATGTTCTTAGTGGACAACCACACCAAATCACCCACACACAGGTCCGGACCAGATATACGTTTCTTGTCAGACATACGTTTATATCTTTCGCCCATTTTTTCTAAATTGGTTTGAATATTCCGCCAGATAGATGATAATGACGAAAGGAATCTTTCCTCTTCAGGTATACCAGAGGACTCAGTCCCCGAAAAAGTACCAAACTGAGGGTGAAACCCATAAGCCCCAAAAAATGGTGACTTATCAGTGGACTCCTGTCTACGGTTATTTAAAGCAAACTCGGCCAAAGACAAAAATGAAGACTACTCCTTCTGATTCTCGGAGACAAAACACCTCAACTCAGTCTCCAGGTTCTGGTTAGTGTGTTCAGTTTGTCTGTTCGACTGGGGATGGAAATCCGAAAAGAAGGACAACTGAACTCCCAGACGAGAATAGAATGCCCTCCGGAACCTGGAAACAAATTGCGTTCCCCTATCCGACATCACATCAGAGGGAATGCCATGTAATTTCACAGTAATATTAATAAACACTTGTGCGAGAGTTTTGGCATTAGATAAAGCTGATAAAGGTATAAAATGCGCCATCTTACTGAAACGATCCACCACCACCAAAATCACTGTCTTCCCAGAAGAACTAGGAAGATCAATGATGAAGTCCATGGATAAATGCATCCAAGGACGGGATGGGATGAACAAAGGATGAAGAGATCCTGAAGGCCGAGTAGGAGTCACCTTGGCACGTGCACAGGTCTCACAAGCTGCCACATAGCCCTCCACACTTTTACGTAACCCTGGCCACCAGAATCTCCGGGAAATAAGATCGACCGTGGATCTACTCCCAGGGTGTCCTGCAAGGACGGTGTCGTGATGTTCCTTGAACACTTTGCGCTGAAGCCCCGAAGTAACAAATAACCTCCCTGGGGGACAGGAAGCAGGTGCCTCACCTTGAGCATCCAACACCTCAGCCTCAAGTTCAGGATACAGAGCTGACACCACCACCCCATCAGCCAAAATCACAGCAGGATCCTCCAAATCTCCCCCCCCCCACCCCAGGGAAGCTACGCGACAAAGCATCCGCCCTGACGTTTTTGACCCCAGGGCAATAAGTGACCACAAAATTAAATCTGGTACAAAACAATGATCTTGGATTAAGACGCTTTGCCGCTTGCAGGTAAGCCAGATTCTTATGATCAGTAATTACATTAATGGGATGGATTGCTCCTTCCAACCAATGGCGCCACTCTTCAAAAGCCAATTTAAATGCCAAGAAACTCTCTATTACCAACATCATAATTTCTTTCAGCAGAAGAATTTTTTTTTAGAAAAGAAAACACAAGGGCGCCATTTGCCAGGAAAGGGACCCTGCGACAAAACGGCTCCTACTTCCACTTCTGAGGCGTCCACCTCCACAATGAAAGGTTGAGACACATTGGGTTCCACCAGAATGGGAGCCGCAGTGAAAAACTTCTTTATAGTAGAAAAGGCATGCAATGCCTCATCAGACCAGACTGAAAAATCAACATAGTAACATAGTACATAAGGCCGAAAAAAGACAGTTATCCTGCAAGTTGATCCAGAGGAAGGCAAAAAAAAAACCTGTGAGGGAGAAGCCAATTTTCCCCACTTTAGGGGAATAAAAAATTCCTTCCCGACTCCAATCAGGCAATAAGACTAACTCCCTGGATCAACGACCCCTCTCTAGACCCCTCTCTAGTAGAATAATTCAGGATACATTTTCTGTAGTAATTGGTAAACCCCAAAAACCGCATTAGCGCTTTCTGATTCTCAGGTCGATCCCAGTCCAATACCGCACTGACCTTTTCTGGATCCATACAAAAACCTGGGGAAGAAAGCAGGTAACCCAGGAACTGCAGCTCCTGGACAGAAAACACACATTTTTCCAACTTGGCATATAACTTATTCTCCCGGAGGATCAATAATACTTGTCTTAAATGATCCTGATGAGTCTCCATATCGGGCGAGTAAATTAGTATGTCATCAAGGTATATAACAACAAACCTCCCCACCACGTGATGAAAAATGTCATTAATAAAGTGCTGCAAAACCGCCGGAGCATTTGTCAACCCAAAAGGCATTACCAAGTTCTCAAAGTGACCCTCAGGTGTATTAAATGCCGTCTTCCATTCGTCCCCTTCCTTGATTCTTATAAGGTTATAAGCACCATTTAAATCCAACTTGGAGAACAACTTGGCTCCGACAATCTGATCAAACAAGTCCGGAATCAAGGGAAGGGGGTACGGATCACGGACAGTGATAAGATTGTGCTCACAAAAGTCTTAACCACCTCCCGACCGCCTAACGCAGGGATGCGTTCTGCGGGCGGCCGGTTTATTCCTCCTTGACGCATCGGCGCGTCATTTCGCGAGGCGCGAGATTTCCTGTGAACGGGTGATCACAGGAGCGTGCGTTCACAGGATCGCGAGGTAAGCAAGTTGATCTACAGCCTGCCAGCGGCGATCATTCGCTGGCAGGCTGTAGATGCGATTTTTTTTAACCCCAAAAAGTTATATTAGACGCTGTTTTGTTAACAGCGTCTAATATACCTGCTACCTTTATAGTGTCTATAATCTGTGGCGTTCTGTAGTTCACAGTGTAATACATCGGAAAACCATGTCTGTATGGCAGATTCCAGCAATCTGGGCCTAAGATAGTGTCTAGAATCTGTGGCGTTCTGTATACAATGCTGTAACTACATCAGGAAACATTGTATTGCAGATTCCAAAGCTCTGGGCCTTCTATAGTGTCTATAATCTGTGGCGTTCTGTAGTTCACAGTGTAATACATCGGAAAACCATGTCTGTATGGCAGATTCCAGCAATCTGGGCCTAAGATAGTGTCTAGAATCTGTGGCGTTCTGTATACAATGCTGTAACTACATCAGGAAACATTGTATTGCAGATTCCAAAGCTCTGGGCCTTCTATAGTGTCTATAATCTGTGGCGTTCTGTAGTTCACAGTGTAATACATGGGAAAACCATGTCTGTATGGCAGATTCCAGCAATCTGGGCCTAAGATAGTGTCTAGAATCTGTGGCGTTCTGTATACAATGCTGTAACTACATCAGGAAACATTGTATTGCAGATTCCAAAGCTCTGGGCCTTCTATTGTGTCTATAATCTGTGGCATTCTGTAGTTCACAGTGTAATACATTGGAAAAATCATGTCTGTATGGCAGATTTTAGCAATCTAAACCTAAGATAGTGTCTAGAATCTGTGGCGTTCTGTATACAATGCTGTAACTACATCAGGAAACATTGTATTGCAGATTCCAAAGCTCTGGGCCTTCTATAGTGTCTATAATCTGTGGCGTTCTGTAGTTCACAGTGTAATACATGGGAAAACCATGTCTGTATGGCAGATTCCAGCAATCTGGGCCTAAGATAGTGTCTAGAATCTGTGGCGTTCTGTATACAATGCTGTAACTACATCAGGAAACATTGTATTGCAGATTCCAAAGCTCTGGGCCTTCTATAGTGTCTATAATCTGTGGCATTCTGTAGTTCACAGTGTAATACATTGGAAAACCATGTCTGTATGGCAGATTCCAGCAATCTGGGCCTAAGATAGTGTCTAGAATCTGTGGCGTTCTGTATACAATGCTGTAACTACATCAGGAAACATTGTATTGCAGATTCCAAAGCTCTGGGCCTTCTATAGTGTCTATAATCTGTGGCGTTCTGTAGTTCACAGTGTAATACATCGGAAAACCATGTCTGTATGGCAGATTCCAGCAATCTGGGCCTAAGATAGTGTCTAGAATCTGTGGCGTTCTGTATACAATGCTGTAACTACATCAGGAAACATTGTATTGCAGATTCCAAAGCTCTGGGCCTTCTATTGTGTCTATAATCTGTGGCATTCTGTAGTTCACAGTGTAATACATTGGAAAAATCATGTCTGTATGGCAGATTTTAGCAATCTGAGCCTAAGATAGTGTCTAGAATCTGTGGCGTTCTGTATACAATGCTGTAACTACATCAGGAAACATTGTATTGCAGATTCCAAAGCTCTGGGCCTTCTATAGTGTCTATAATCTGTGGCGTTCTGTAGTTCACAGTGTAATACATGGGAAAACCATGTCTGTATGGCAGATTCCAGCAATCTGGGCCTAAGATAGTGTCTAGAATCTGTGGCGTTCTGTATACAATGCTGTAACTACATCAGGAAACATTGTATTGCAGATTCCAAAGCTCTGGGCCTTCTATAGTGTCTATAATCTGTGGCGTTCTGTAGTTCACAGTGTAATACATGGGAAAACCATGTCTGTATGGCAGATTCCAGCAATCTGGGCCTAAGATAGTGTCTAGAATCTGTGGCGTTCTGTATACAATGCTGTAACTACATCAGGAAACATTGTATTGCAGATTCCAAAGCTCTGGGCCTTCTATAGTGTCTATAATCTGTGGCGTTCTGTAGTTCACAGTGTAATACATTGGAAAACCATGTCTGTATGGCAGATTCCAGCAATCTGGGCCTAAGATAGTGTCTAGAATCTGTGGCGTTCTGTATACAATGCTGTAACTACATCAGGAAACATTGTATTGCAGATTCCAAAGCTCTGGACCTTCTATAGTGTCTATAATCTGTGGCGTTCTGTAGTTCACAGTGTAATACATGGGAAAACCATGTCTGTATGGCAGATTCCAGCAATCTGGGCCTAAGATAGTGTCTAGAATCTGTGGCGTTCTGTATACAATGCTGTAACTACATCAGGAAACATTGTATTGCAGATTCCAAAGCTCTGGGCCTTCTATAGTGTCTATAATCTGTGGCGTTCTGTAGTTCACAGTGTAATACATGGGAAAACCATGTCTGTATGGCAGATTCCAGCAATCTGGGCCTAAGATAGTGTCTAGAATCTGTGGCGTTCTGTATACAATGCTGTAACTACATCAGGAAACATTGTATTGCAGATTCCAAAGCTCTGGGCCTTCTATAGTGTCTATAATCTGTGGCGTTCTGTAGTTCACAGTGTAATACATGGGAAAACCATGTCTGTATGGCAGATTCCAGCAATCTGGGCCTAAGATAGTGTCTAGAATCTGTGGCGTTCTGTATACAATGCTGTAACTACATCAGGAAACATTGTATTGCAGATTCCAAAGCTCTGGGCCTTCTATAGTGTCTATAATCTGTGGCGTTCTGTAGTTCACAGTGTAATACATGGGAAAACCATGTCTGTATGGCAGATTCCAGCAATCTGGGCCTAAGATAGTGTCTAGAATCTGTGGCGTTCTGTATACAATGCTGTAACTACATCAGGAAACATTGTATTGCAGATTCCAAAGCTCTGGGCCTTCTATAGTGTCTATAATCTGTGGCGTTCTGTAGTTCACAGTGTAATACATTGGAAAACCATGTCTGTATGGCAGATTCCAGCAATCTGGGCTTAAGATAGAGTCTATAATCTGTGGCGTTCTGTAAACAAAGCTGTAACTACATCAGGAAACATTGTATTGCAGATTCCAAAGCTCTGGGCCTTCTATAGTGTCTATAATCTGTGGCGTTCTGTAGTTCACAGTGTAATACATCGGAAAACCATGTCTGTATGGCAGATTCCAGCAATCTGGGCCTAAGATAGTGTCTAGAATCTGTGGCGTTCTGTATACAATGCTGTAACTACATCAGTAAACATTGTATTGCAGATTCCAAAGCTCTGGACCTTCTATAGTGTCTATAATCTGTGGCGTTCTGTAGTTCACAGTGTAATACATGGGAAAACCATGTCTGTATGGCAGATTCCAGCAATCTGGGCCGTAGATAGTGTCTAGAATCTGTGGCGTTCTGTATACAATGCTATAACTACATCAGGAAACATTGTATTGCAGATTCCAAAGCTCTGGGCCTTCTATAGTGTCTATAATCTGTGGCGTTCTGTAGTTCACAGTGTAATACATGGGAAAACCATGTCTGTATGGCAGATTCCAGCAATCTGGGCCTAAGATAGTGTCTAGAATCTGTGGCGTTCTGTATACAATGCTGTAACTACATCAGGAAACATTGTATTGCAGATTCCAAAGCTCTGGGCCTTCTATAGTGTCTATAATCTGTGGCGTTCTGTAGTTCACAGTGTAATACATGGGAAAACCATGTCTGTATGGCAGATTCCAGCAATCTGGGCCTAAGATAGTGTCTAGAATCTGTGGCGTTCTGTATACAATGCTGTAACTACATCAGGAAACATTGTATTGCAGATTCCAAAGCTCTGGGCCTTCTATAGTGTCTATATTCTGTGGCGTTCTGTAGTTCACAGTGTAATACATTGGAAAACCATGTCTGTATGGCAGATTCCAGCAATCTAGGCTTAAGATAGAGTCTATAATCTGTGGCGTTCTGTATACAATGC
>NC_053399.1:71227476-71306336 GCF_905171765.1 Bufo bufo | reverse complement strand
CAGAGGAATGGGGAAGAAGGCGAAAATGGAGTTTGCAAGCCTCTCTAAAACGCACAAAATACTCACTACCCCCGGAGAACGTATCCGGGAGCGAGATCTTAGGCTCAGAACAAACTCCATGAACGCAAGCTGAACCAGTCACTTGAAACTGAGAAAAAGTCTTACGGAGATCAGCTACCTCCAATGAAAGACCCTGGAAGCGTTCAGCCAAAAGTGAAACCGGATCCATGCTTGAGACGGTTTTGGCGGCTTATAATGTCACGGATGGTGTACAGGAAACAAGACAATGCAATATATTCAATGACTCACTGGATCCACAACTAAGGAACAAAAGGGAGACCCCTGCATGAGACCTGCCACTCTCCCTGACTGCTCAGCCTATGCGAACACCCCAAAGGTGGATGGGCGTATATCCACGTACCACGGCTATCTAATACCTGAAGACCCTACAATAGTGAGGGGACACGACCACCGGCTCCCTACGACACGGAGGGAGTCAGGGTCTCCTGAAATCCAGCAGACAGAAAATCACAAATAAAGGAACAGCACTTATCTTGCAGAGGACTGGGAAATAGGAACAGCATGCACACACACTCCAGGAAGTTGTATAAGCCGCACACTACTGCATTATGGGGAGGAATTTAAAGGGAAGCAATCAGTCCAACTGCATGACAGCTGAGATAGGCTAACGAGATGAGGAACTGAAACCAAAACAAGAAAAACTCAAGGAGGAGGTTCTGAACGGTTTCTGTCAGAGCTTCTCAGCTGTCTGGTTGTGACAGTCTGGTGCCCAGCGTCGCCTTCCTCACCTCAGCCCCGCCTCCGCAATCCTCCCGTCCCTCTGCTAGATCCGGCGCCTGGCACTAGGCTCAGCCTGATGCGCTGCGGACTCCTGGCAGCGGCTTCGTTGAGCAAAGTGCGCATGCGCCGGATCTAGCAGAGGGATGGGAGGATTGAGGAGGCGGGGCTGAGGTGAGGAAGGCAGCGCTGGGCACCAGATGGCGAGGGGTGCGGGCGGGCACCCTGGGTTAACGTTAAACCCCTTGGGCACCTTAGGTAGGTGAGTGACAGCTTATAAAAACCAGTTTTTTGGGCTAATAGAGCCACAAGCAGGTTTAATAAGGGCAGTTTAGGATTCATGTTATTAGTACGGACCTGGCCATATGTTTAGCTTATAGGGCTCAAAATCTCATGACAGAATCCCTTTAAGTGTTGCAATGTTCTGAATCAAACCATCTTGCTGCTGGTGGATTTAGAAATAAGGTGAAAAAAAAAACTGTCAACATTCATTAATTTCTAACGATAATTTGTTTCCCTTAGTTCTAACAGTGGCACAGATGGGGTATTCTGCCCCTGTGGACTGGTTAGGACAGGTGGAAGTTTTAATGAAATTAAACAACACATACACACACCCTTCCTCCCCCAATTAAGAGGGGGCGTGAACCCCAGGCCCTTGTGTAGTTACAAGTAGAAAAAATAACAACTTTAAAGTATAAACTAAGGGGGGGATATTTGTGTGCCACTGTTAGGACTAAGGGAAAACAAATTATCGTTAGAAATTAACGATTCCCTTACGTCCTAACCAGTGGCACAGATGGGGATTAAGCAAGAAGAAACCCCCATGGGAGGGTCCTCATGCCTGGCGGAAGCTAATACTGCCCGGCCAAAAGAGGAATAGCTATGAATTCTAGAATCCACTCTATAGTGTGAGATAAAGGTGGAGTGAGAACTCCAAGAAGCCGATTTACAGATCACATCCAATGGAATCGAGCTTCTCTCTGCAAATGAAGTGGCCACTGCCCGAGTGGAGTGGGCCCTTACAAACTCAGGAGGCTCCGAGCCCTGAGACATATAGGACTCCTGAATTGCCTCTTTAATCCATCGACTGATGGAGGGCTTAGAGGCTTTCCTCCCTTGTGGGTACCGGAAAAGGAGGTTTTCATCTCTCCTAAATACCTTGGAGCGTTCCAGGTAAATCCTAAGACATCTCGAAATGTCGAGGGTATGAAGCCCTCTTTCCTCAGTGGAGGGGGTTAGAGCCAAAGTCGGCAGGGAAATCACCTGGTTGATGTTGTCAAAGGAAGGCACCTTTGGAATAAAGGTAGGCAGAAATCTAAGTAGTACCCGGTCTTGGAGGAACCTAGTATAAGGTTCAAACGCGGAGAAAGCTTTGAGTTCCCCAACTCGCTTTGCAGAGGTAATGGCCAACAAAAAGGTGATCTTCCAGGTAAGGAACTTGAATTCCACCTCCTCTAGGGGCTCAAAGGGGGAGATGATAACCCCCTGAGCACGACCGATAAATCCCAAACAGGGACCGGTCTAATCACTGTAGGCTTTAATCTTGAGGCTCCCTTTAGGAACCTCTTAATAAGGGGCTCTTAAGAAATAGACCTGTTGAGATAGGCTGAAATTGCTGAAACCTGCACTTTGAGGATAGAAGGGGACAGCCCCTTGTCCAGACCGTCTTGCAAAAACTGAACACCATGATGAAAAAATTCTCCAAATTCTTGATCCGTCGTCCGATGGGATTAAAGTCCTCCTTGATAGCTTGGAAATAGCCATGTCCACCTTTGGGACAGGCCCCCAGGATGATACCTGATCCTTCTTTTACAGTAAAAACCGCCTTGAATCTCTTGGTCAATACAGGACCCTTTTCTGTTTTTTTCCATTCAGTTTTCATTACTGAAAGTAGGGAACTATCCTCTTTAAAGGCCCTGGGCCCCTTAGAGGCCGAAGATGAGGCTTCCCCCGGATCAACGTCCTGGTCCCCCGACCGGATGGATCTTAGCAGCCACTGGGTTTTTCAGGAGGGAAAAAATAAGCAAAACCATCCTCGTCCTCAGAGGAGGAAGAGGCCGATCCTTCTCTTACATCCTGAGCCCCCGATACTTCCATCGCCCGATGAGGAGAGGAAGGACGTCGTCCTCTATAGAAACGTTCATTTGACTAAGGTTGGTTTCCATGTAGCCCTTAACCCAGTCGACGACGTCATGGACCGTAGGATCCTGCTGGGGGAGTGCTTTGGCCCTACAGGGAGGGCATCTGGAAAAAGCGTAGCTGTCCTCCAGCACAATCTGGCAATCATGGCACTGCAGATGACGCCTCTTGCCAGCACTTTTTCTGGTGGGCTCCCGGTCACCGTCTCCGGTAGAAAACATGGCTGCAATACAAAAGAAGGGATAAACCGTAAAATTCTGAGGAAAAAAACGGACAATTAACAGCAAGCTTCAGGATCTTTACCCAGAAGATCCTAAGGTTTGAATTGCAAATCGCAACACACAAGAAACTTGCAAGAAAGCAAAACTTGCAAGTAATCACAAAAGTCTCAAGGTTAAACAGATAAATCTGCGCTCCAGGAGACTGAGCTTGGTGCAACACCACAACACCAGCTTTAAATAGCCTTGTTTGGCGCCAAACACACTAAGCTCCGCCCCGGAAGGGGCGGGGTTAGCCTTATAATAAAACCTAAATAAATTTGTCCTATACAGACCCCTATAGGAGAAAAAAATTGTAGGGCAACTTGCCCCAAAGCTAAAAAATGAAAAATGCCCCGCATAAAACACATGGGAATAAGTTTAAACGTGGCCTGCTATCGGCAGGGCGGAGGAGGGAAGTGACGTCACATGACATCACTTCCCCAAGATGGCGGCGCCCAGCAGCACATGCGGACACCGCTACAGCCGCATGGGAAAGAGCAGACGCCGGAGCACAGCAACGTGAGTGCCCGACCTACGGCCCCATCATAGACCGGAATCAAGTCAAAACGATCCGTCCCGGCCAGCTACAAAAAAACACAAGGGCCTGGTGTTCACGCCCCCTCTTTATTGGGGGAGGGAGGGTGTGTGTATGTGTTGTTTAATTTCATTAAAACTTCCACCTGTCCTAACCAGTCCACAGGGGCAGAATACCCCATCTGTGCCACTGGTTAGGACTAAGGGAAACAAATATGATAGTAAGGTATGAAAACAAGTGGATTGCAAATTTTACTGGTGTGTCACTCAATAAACCTTCTGCTGAGTATTTTGTAGATGAATCGAGATCATGGGACAAGGACCAAGAAAGATTCATCACCACGTATGACGTAGTCCAAAATGGTGTGGCAGTGATACAGAAACCACTCCCTTCTAGTTGCTTGACAGAAGATGTAGAACTGAAGGCAATCACTGCACCATGTAATCTGGGTAAGGGAAAAGAGGTGAACATCCATAGGGACTCGAGGTTTGCGTTCGGTGTAGCACATGACTTTGGAGTCATTTAGCGGAGCCACAGTTTCTTAAGCTCTGTAGGTAAACTTAGGAGGGTTCTGGCGTATACCCACTAAGGTCTGTAGGCCCTGTTGTTTGTTTTCCATGATGACCATCCTGTCTCAATCAGTGGTCCATAATTTCAAGGGCTATAGTTTTACAGAACTAGTTTGCCTCAGAGTTTTAGAATGCGGTTGAGAAAAATCTGTATAGGCATGCCTTACATGTGCAAGGCATAACCCTAGTACCTGAGTACCCAGGAAGAGCGCCACAAGAGCAGATTACCCGTTCCAGAGATTGCAGGTGAACTACATACAGCTACCTAAGATGACTCTACACGAGAGAGAGACTGTGAAGCCAGGAGGTTGGGTGCTGATCAGAGTGATAAAGAGGAAACACTTGAATCATCCTCGTTGGGAGGGACCATATCAGGTTTGACTCACCACACCTACTGCCATAAAAATAGCTGAGCGTACCTCTTGGATACACTTATCACACTGCAAGATAGTTAGGGAACTGCCAATATCCTCCTAGGCTATAAAAGTCTGATTACAAAGTGTGGTCATTTGTTAGAAGTGTCTGGTCTCAAATTTCAGTGAAGAAAACATCCAGAGCCTTGAAGGGAGATAGGGTAGGATGAAGCAAGTCATAATAATCGTAGCACTGTATCTGGAGATCATAGAGAACACACAAATAACCACAATTTGGGTAGATATAACTAGAAACCCGCTTGTCATGGAAAAAGACTTTCGTATGGTTGCCATTTGTCCTGACGATAGACAGGAACAGCTACAGCGGGCTGATAAATATATTTGTGTCACTGAAGCAATAACAGGATCTGGATCAAATTGTGAGAAATAGGGATTTGTAGAATGGAACAGAGGAGTTAGCTGGGGTATGCACCAAAAGAAAATAAGGTATGGTCGAAATTTGTTATATAGCATGACCATGGTAAAAGGTTCAGTTCCCCCAGGGTGTAACAAAGATTAATGTAATCCTATAATAATAACTATAAAGGACTCTGAAGAGATAGGAGCATACATCCCTGGAACCGATCTCTTGGGGAAATTTGGTATTAGAAGCCTTAAAAAACACCTCCTCTGAAACTAAGGAGATTAGCAATCCTGATAAGGAAACTAGCACAGGAATACGATACCTGTCCAATTTAGGGTACTTTCACACTTGCGTTTTTCTTTTCCGGCACTGAGTACCGTCAAAAGGGCTCAATGCCAGAAAAGAACTGATCAGGTATAGCCCCATGCATTCTGAATGGAGAGCAATCCGTTCAGGATGCATCAGGATGTCTTCAGTTCAGTGTTTTTGACTGATCAGGCAAAAGATAAAACCGTAGCATGCTACGGTTTTATCTCCGGCCAA
Source organism: Bufo bufo (assembly GCF_905171765.1). Lineage (NCBI taxonomy): Eukaryota > Metazoa > Chordata > Amphibia > Anura > Bufonidae > Bufo > Bufo bufo. The sequence goes on along the minus strand of NC_053399.1, from coordinate 71,300,715 downwards.
AAAAACTGAAGACTTGCCAGAATGACGGATCCAGCATTTTTTTCCATAGGAATGTATTATTGCCGGATCTGTCGACAAGATTTCCGTCGTTTGCCGGATTGACGGATCCGGCTTTCCATTCTGCGCCTGTGCAAGCAAATAGGAGGAGCTGTGGGCGCAGTCTACTTCCTATTGTCTCTTTGTTCCAGCCTGCGAGGGAGAAGGGAGGATGCCATTATAGGCGAGTATAACTTTTTTTTTATGTTATTTTTTTTACATAGGAGCTGTAGTACATAGGTCATTCTAGGAGTAGTAGTCCAGCATCCACTATGTACTTGTACCACCTGTGGGCCATATGTACTTTTGCATAGGGACAACAGGTGGTTCACGTACATAGTGGATGCTAGGGGTAGTAGTCCTGTTGACTACCACTCCTAGCATCCACTATGTACGTTAACCACCTGCGGGCCCTATGTACTTTTGCAGAAAGGACTGCAGGTGGTTCAAGCCCATAGTGGATGCTAGGGGTAGTAGTCCTGTTGACTACCACTCCTAGCATCCACTATGTACGTGAACCACCTGAGGGCCCTATGTACTTTAGCATAGGGACTGCAGGTGGTTCAAGCACATAGTGGATGCTAGGGGTAGTCTGTTGACTACCACTCCTAGCATAAGCTATGTACTTGAACCACCTGCGGGCCCAATGTACTTTTGCATAGGGACTGCAGGTGTTCAAGTACATAATGGATGCTAGGGGCAGTAGTCCTGTGACTACCACTCCTAGCATCCACTATGAATTTGAACCACCTGCAGGCCCTTTGTACTTTTGCATAGGGGCTGCAGGTGGTTCAAGTAAAAAGTGGATGCTAGGGGTAGTAGTCCTTTTAACTACCACTCCTAGCATCCACTATGTACTTGTACCACCTGTGGGCCCTATGTACTTTTGCATAGGGACTGCAGGTGGTTCAAGTACATAGTGGATACTAGGGGTAGTAGTCTTACAACATGAATAACACTCCTATAATTATTTTTCTAATGTAAACCCAAAAAATACAAAAAATTACAAGTTCTGACCCAGAAAAAGTGACACGATAGTCATGCCCGCAAGCCCGCTTGACAGCCTGACACGCCGACCAAGCTTGCCAGAGAAACCAGCCAGCCAGACCGATAGTTTTTTTACAGACTATAAAAATAATGTCCAGTAAGTAATATTTTTGTGGGTTTGTTGTATTATTAATAGTTCAAATCTAATTTTATTTTTTATTTTTTCTACAGGCACATCATCTTCAAGTGAGGCCGGGAGCTCTCCTCCAAGACGACGTCGTCAACATGATACGGTCAGGGCTCTAGATGGCGACCAAAATGAGAATTTACAAATGGCGACAAGACCAAGCAGCTCTGAATACAGCGGCGGGGCACAGGAGCCCCGTCGCCGATGTTCTTCTCAGCAGCGCAGTGGAGGAGGAGTCTCTCCCTTCCCCCTGTGGTGCTGCTGCTGCCGCCACCGCCGCCAATAAGAAGAGAGACGGGAGGAGGAGGGGAGGGGCTGTGGCGACTGCGCCACCAATGAAGATAACCTGTTAATACAAATACAGGAGGCGGGTGCCGGAATGAAATAGCCGACACCCGACCTCCATGACAGGGAGCTGCGATCCGCTGCAGTTAACCCCTCAGGTGCGGTACCGGAGGGGTTAACTGCCGCTGATCACAGCTCCCTGTCATAGAAATCGGGTGCCGCCTCCTGTATTTGTATTGACAGGTCAGTTATCTTCATTGGTGGCGCAGTGCGCCCCCCACCCCCCCCAAACACCCCAGTATAATAAACATTGGTGGCGCAGTGAGCCTTCCCCCCCAAACACCCTAGTATAATAAAAACTGGCGGCGCAGTGCGCCCCCCCCCCCAACACCCCAGTATAATAAACATTGGTGGCGTAGCTGCCGATCTCCTGTTCTTTCTTCAGGACCTGTGGTGACGTCACTGAGCTCATCACATGGTCCATTACCATGGTGATGGATCATGTGATGTACCATGTGATAAGCATAGTGATGACAGGTCTTTTGACAGGTCCTGAAGAAAGAACAGGAGACCGGCAGCTACGCGATCAATTGGAGGAGGTGAGTTAATGATTTTTTTATTTTTTAACCCTCATTGGCACTGCGCCACCAATGTTTTTTATACTGGGGTGTTGGGGGGGGCGCACTGCGCCACCAATGTTTATTATACTGGGGTGTTGGGGATGGCCGCGCAAGCGCCACCAATGTTTATTATACTGGGGTGTTGGGGGGTGCGCACTGCGCCACCAATGTTTATTATACTGGGGTGTTGGGGGGGCGTGCACTGCGCCACCAATGTTTATTATACTGGGGTGTTGGGGGGCGCACTGCGCCACCAATGTTTATTATACAGGGGCGTTGGGGGGCGCACTGCGCCACCAATGTTTATTATACTGGGGTGTTGGGGGGAGCACTGCGCCACCAATGTTTATTATACAGGGGTGTTGGGGGGCGCACTGCGCCACCAATGCTTATTATACTGGGGTGTTGGTGGGGGGCGCGATGTGCCACCAATGTTTATTATACTGGGGTGTATATAATGTTTATTATATTGACCTTCTACTGAGCATTCTGTATTAAAGAATGCTATTATTTTCCCTTATAACCATGTTATAAGGGAAAATAATACAGTGAATAGACTTTCATCCTAGCAACCATGCGTGAAAATCGCACAGCATTCGCACTTGCTTGCGGATGCTTGCGATTTTCAAACAGCCCCATTAACTTCTATGGGGCCTGTGTTGCGTGAAAAACGCACAACATAGAGCATGCTGCGATTTTCACGCCACACACAAGTGATGCGTGAAAATCACCGGTCATGTGCACAGCCCCATAGAAGGGAATGGGTCCTGATTCAGTGCATTCACCTCACGCATTGCTCCCGCGCAGAAATCTCGCCCATGTGAAAGGGGCCTAAGGGTGAATAGGACAAGGGTTCCAGCCCCTAAGGGGGCTAATAGTAAGTAAAAAAAACAAAAAAAAAAACACTAAGGCTACTTTCACACTTGCGGCAGTGTGATCAGGCAAGCAGTTCCGTCGTCGGAACTGCCTGCCGGATCCGCCGATCTGGATGTGACTGATAGCATTTGTGAGACGCATCCGGATGCGGATCCATCTCACAAATGCATTGCAAGGACGGATCCATCTCTCTGCTTGTCATGCGGACAGACTAATCCGTCTTGTATTTTTTACACATTTTTACTGATCTGCGGATCCTGCATTCCGGTATTTTGAATGCCGGATCTAGCACTAATACATTCCTATGGGGAAAAATGCCGGATCCGGCATTCAGGCAAGTCTTCAGTTTTTTTCGCCGGAGATAAAACTGTAGCATGCTGCGGTTTTATCTTTTGACTGATCAGTCAAAATGACTGAACTGAAGATATCCTGATGCATTCTGAACAGATTGCTCTCCATTCAGAATGCATGGGGATATGCCTGATCAGTTATTTTCTGGTATAGAGCCCCTAGGACGGAACTCTATGGCAGAAATGAAAAATGCTAGTGTGAAAGCACCCTAAAATATTAAGTTTAAATACTCCCTTTCCCAATTTTACATATAAAATATATAAACAATAAGTAAATAAACATATAACATAGCGCTACGTCCGAAAAGTCCAAACTATAAAATTATTTAAAAATATCTCCTATGCGGTGAGCATTCGCCATTTTTTAGTCAACTTGTCACACCAAAAAATAGGATAGGACTGTTCTATTATGGGCCGAACGTTTCATAAAATGCGAAATGCACGCGGCTTTTTTTATGGTGACGAAAGCGAATAGTCTGGAGCACTGTACGGTATGTAAATGTTTTAAGCATTCCCCATTGTAATATTATGACAGTATTGTAAAAATTGTCTTTTTTTATTTCTCAGTCATCATCTGTGGAGGAGATGCTTCCCGGCCAAGGGACGGCAGGAGAGGAGAAAGTCGGGGGTGGAGAACAGCAAGCGGTAGTTTTTTTTTAATTTGTTTTTTGTTTATCTCATAATTATGTTTTGTAGGTTTGTAAATTTTTCTTTTATTACAGATAGCTCGTCCCGTTGACTCCGAGAGAGGTCGTCGAGCCTCAGCCAGAGGAAGTCGGGGAGCACGCAGCGGTCGTTGTCTTGTGAGTATTTAAAAAAAAAAGTATTTTTAATTCCAAATGTTTCAAACATTATGTTTAAAAAAATATATAGTTTTTTTTTTAGGGTTCCCGAGGCTCCACCAGAACGGATGAGGAGGACGTCTGAGGTTTTTGGATCGACAACAACCTCCTCATCCAGATGGTGGAGGACCGGCCACCATTGTGGCACCACACAGACTGCCGCCACGCAGACCATCATGCAACCCGGCTCCTCTGGCTCCAGATCTATGAGGCGATAGTGCCGAATTAGGACGACCTCAGTGAAAGTCAACGGGATGAGTGCCGTAAGTATATCGTATTTAATTAGTATACTGGTTACGTGTGCTTTTTAGTCAAAATTGTTTTTCTGTCTGGTTGAAGTTGGTCACTGCTACAGATAGTTAACATCAATATTTTTTTTATTGTTGTTGTGGCAGGTTCAATCAAATAGTAAACCATTTTTGATGTCCTAACAAAAAAGGATTTTTAAGACTTATTTTTGTTTTGTTTTTCTTGTTGACAGGGACGAAAATCATGGTGCAGTGGCGGTCAATGAGGGACCGCTATAAGAAGGACTGCAACGAGGAGGTTAAGTGCCCGAGTGGGTCTGGAGGAACCCGCAAGCGGACATACCGTTATGCGGCCTCATTAGGGTTTCTAAGAACCCTAGAGCTGCGAAGGTAAGATATAATGTTTATACTAATTATGAATTTGGATCTCCAATCTATGTGTGTGGCCCAGGGACATCCACATATGGTTCTCTATTTTTACATTAATTTGTTTTTTTGTTTCCTTTACAGCACATCAAGCAGTACTCGGGCGCCCGAACCTCCTCGTAAAGTCCTTCCGGAGGCTGACGCACCGGAGGCGGTCCCTGAAGAGCCGCCCACTGCGGGTCCGTTTCGTCCTACTCCAACAGCTGGTCAGGACCTCAATGTTCCCCCACGTGTGCTTTCTGGCGACGCAACGATGGCTACATTAGCACCGCTTTTCGAGGCCCTCGTGCATCGCCAGAGGACCGGTAGGAGCCGCCAGGTGGACTACGAGGATCTCACAAGGCTCGTTTACAAGTCCTTAATGGAATTCACCAAAAGAGTTGCCGCTTTGAAGGACACTGTGCGACGTCTGCAGGAGGGGGCGGTGCTGACATCGCAGATGGGTCCGGTGCATCACTATTGGTTTTCATTGCTCCCCGTGATGGAACGGTTTAAGCCCGACCAGCTGTTTGAGGCCCGAAGACAGGTGGACAGTGTCTTGTGGCAAGTACAGCACCGCCCCACATCCCTTCCCCCGCCCCAGACCTATCCCCCGTCCATGCCCTATCCCCCATCCATGCCTTATCCCCCATTCCAACCTGAACAACCCCCTTCCCAAACTACCTATCCCCCTTCCCAACCTCCTCATCCCCGATCCCAACCTCATCAGCCCCCATCCTAGCCTCCCCATCCCCAAACCACCAAGATCTTTACTCAACACTTTTCCCCATCTCCTCCTCATTACTTTCCTCCCACCAGTTTCAACACTCCCTCAACTCTTGCTCGGTCAACTCCTTCTCCTGCCCCACCCTCAAGATTGCACACTCCCTCTGCTGTACTTCCCACAACACATAGTGGGAATAACGGAAACATGGCTGAATGATAGCTATGACTGGGCAGTTAATATACAAGGTTACAATCTGTTTAGAAAGGATAGTCAAAACCGGAGAGGTGGAGGGTTCTGCCTTTATGTAAAGTCCTGTCTAAATCCCACACTCCGGGAAGATATAAGTGGAGTCACTGTGGGTAGAGATACATGGAGCTAAAACAATAAATTACTAATAGGAGTTTACTATAAACCACCTAATATACCAGAGTCCACAGAAAATCTACTACTAAACGAGATAGACAAGGAAGCAAATCATAATGAGGTGGTTATTATGGGGGACTTCAACTACCCAGATATAGACTGGGAAACTGAAAGCTGTACATCCCATAAAGGAAACAGGTTCTTGGCAATAACCAAAGACAATTACATCTCCCAACTGGTTCTCGACCCGACTAGAGGGACGGCCATACTGGACTTAGTATTAATCAATAGGCCTGACAGAACAAGAGACGTGCAGGTTGGGGGACACCTGGGAAATAGTGACCATAAAATAATAACCTTCCAATTATCATTCAAAAGAGCGTTTCTACAGGGAGGAACAAAAATACCAAACTTCAAAAAAGCTAAATTTAGCCAACTAAGAGAGGCCATAGGCCTAACTGGGACAAAGTCCTCAAAAATAAAAACTGGGATATATATAGCCTCAAAATGGGATATCTTTAAAAGCATCCTAAAATCTCATTGTGAGAGGTACAAACCGTATGGGAATAAAAAGTTAAGGACAAAAGGAAACCAATGTGGATAAAAAGAACTGTAAAGAAAGCAATAAATGACAAAAAGAAAGCATATAAATCACTAAAACAGGAGGGTAGCGAGGAAGCACTGAAAAACTATAAGGAAAAAAATAGAACATGTAAAAAACTAATAAAAGCGTCCCAACTAGAGACCGAGAGATTAATTGCCAAAGAGAGTAAAACTAACCCTAAAATGTTCTTCAATTATATGAATGTTAAAAAGTATAAATCTGAAGGTGTCGGCCCTTTAAAGAGTAATGAGGGTGGAGTCGCAGAGAGTGACGAGGAGAAAGCAAAGCTGTTAAATATTTTTTTCTCCAATGTATTCACTGAGGAAAATAAACTGTCAGATGAAATGCTGAATGTAAAAATAAATTCCCTATTAAAAGTGTCCTGTCTGACCCAGGAAGAAGTACAACAGCGACTTAAAAAGATTAAAATAGACAAAATCGCCAGGACCGATGGCATACACCCCCGTATCCTAAGGGAATTAAGTAATGTCATAGCCAGACCCCTATTTCTGATATTTGCGGACTCTATACTGACAGGGAATGTTCCACAGGATTGGTGCAAAGCAAATGTGGTGCCAATATTCAAAAAGGGTCCAAAAACAGACCCTGGAAATTATAGGCCGGTAAGTTTAACATCTGTTGTGGGTAAACTGTTTGAAGGTTTGCTAAAAGATGCTATCTTAGAGCATCTCAACGGAAATAAGCAAATAATGCCATATCAGCATGAATTCCTGAGGGATCGGTCATGCCAAATTTATTTAACCCCTTCAGGACACAGCCTTATTACACATTAAGAACCAGGCCATTTTTTGCAAATCTGACCAGTGTCACTTTATGTGGTGATAACTTTAAAACGCTTTTACTTAGCCAGGCTATTCTGAGATTGTTTTTTCGTCACATATTGTACTTTTTGACACTGGTAAAATGGAGTAAAAAAAAGTCATTTTTATTTATAAAAAAAATACCAAATTTACCAATATTTGGGAAAAATTAGCAAATTTCTAACTTTCAATTACTCTACTTCTATAATACATAGTAATAACTCCAAAAATAGTTATTACTTTACATACCCCATATGTCTACTTCATGTTTGGATCATTTAGGGAATGCTATTTTATTTTTTGGGGACGTTACAAGGCTTAGAAGTTTAGAAGCAAATCTTGGAAATTTTCAGAAATTTTCAAAAAAAAACATTTTTTCAGGGACCAGTTCAGGTTTGAAGTCACTTTGTGAGGCTTACATTATAGAAACCACCCAAAAATGACCCCATTTTAGAAACTACACCCCTCAAGGTATTCAAAACTGATTTTACAAACATTGTTAACCCTTTAGGTGCTCCACAACAGTTATTGGCAAATGGAGATGAAATTTCAGAATTTTATTATTTTGCCAATTTTTCCATTTGAACCCATTTTTTCCACTAACAAAGCAAGAGTTAACAGCCAAACAAGACTGTATCTTTATTGCCCTGACTCTGCCGTTTACAGAAACACCCCATATGTGGTTGTACACTACTCTACGGCCACACGGCGGGGTGTAGAGGGAAAGGAGCGCCGTGTGGGTTTTGGAAGGCTGATTTTTATGGACCGGTTTATTTACACCGTGTCCTATTTCAAGACCCCCTGATGCACCCCTACAGTAGAAACTCCCTAAAAATGACCCCATCTAAGAAACTACACCCCTTAAGGTATTCAAAACTGATCTCACAAACTATGTTAACCCTTTAGGTGCTCCACAAGAGTTATTGGCAAATGGGGAGGAAATTTCAGAATTTCATTTCTTTGCTAATTTTTCCATTTTAACCCATTTTTTCCACTAACAAATCAAGGGTTAACAGTCAAACAAGACTATCTTTATTGCCCTAACTCTGCCGTTTACAGAAACACCCCATATGTGGTCGTACACTACTGTATGGCCACACGGCGGGGCGTAGAGGGAAAGGAGCGCCGTGTGGGTTTTGGGGGGGCTGATTTTTATGGACCGGTTTATTTACACCGTGTCCTATTTCAAGACCCCCTGATGCACCCCTACAGTAGAAACTCCCTAAAAGTGACCCCATTATGGAAACTACGGGATAAGGTGGCGTTTTTTTGGGGACTATTTTTAGTGTACATATGTTTTTTGGTTGCCCTATATTACATTTTTGTGAGGTAAGGTTACCAAAAATTGAAATTCAGAAATTTCATCTCCATTTGCCATAAACTGTTGAGGAACACCTAAAGGGTTAATAAAGTTTGTAAAATCTGTTTTGAATACCTTAAGGCCTCTTTCACACGGGCATTGCGGGAAAATGTGCGGGTGCGTTGCGGGAACACCCGCGATTTGCGAGTGCAAAACATTGTAATGCGTTTTGCACTCGCGTGAGAAAAATCGCGCATGTTTGGTACCCGAACTTCTTCACAGAAGTTCGGGCTTGGGATCGGTGTTCTGTAGATTGTATTATTTTCCCTTATAACATGGTCATAAGGGAAAATAATAGCATTCTGAATACAGAATGCTTAGTAGGTGATCAATTGAGGGTTAAAAAAATAAATAAAAATTAACTCACCTTCTCCTCTTGTTCGCGTAGTTCCTGGTCTCTTCTTTAATGATGAGCTGTGGGCTAAAGGACCTTTGGTGACGTCAGATCACATGCTCCAATCACATGGTACCTGGAAGGGAGGTCGCGGTTGATGAGTCTCTCATTGCGTTCGAGAGGAGACTCAGTTTCCGCCAATACATTCCCACAAAGCGGGCGAGGTATGACGTGAAGCTATACAAAATTTGTGAGAGTACCTCACGGTACACTTACAAATTTCGTGTGTACAAGGGGCGAGATTCCCGTATTCAACCCCCAGAATGTCCCCCCACTCTGGGTGTTAGCGGGAAACTCGTGTGGGACCTTATGTACCCACTGCTGGATAAGGGTTACCACTTGTACGTGGACAACTTTTATACCAGCATTCCCTTGTTCAGGTCCCTTGCCACCAGATCCACGTTCGCTTGTGGGACCGTGCGGAAAAATCAACGCGGCCTCCCTGCCCACCCCCTCCAGGTACCTATCCCCAGGGGTGAGACCCGTGCCCTTACCAGTGGAAACCTGTTGCTGGTCAGGTATAAGGACAAGAGGGATGTCCTTGTACTGTCCACAATCCACGGTAACAGCACCACCCCTGTCCCTGTGCGAGGTACCGCGGCAATGGTCCTCAAGCCCGATTGTATCGTCGACTACAATCGGTATACGGGAGGAGTTGATCTCTCTGATCAAGTCCTCAAGCCATATAATGCCATGCGGAAAACCCGGGCATGGTACAAAAAAGTTGCGGTCTACTTGGTACAGGTTGCCTTGTACAACTCTTTTGTACTATCCCGAAGCGCTGGCAGCACAGGGACATTCCTCCAATTCTATGAGGCAGTCCTCAAAGACCTGATCTTTTCGGACCGGGAAAGAGCAGGCCGGAGTACCTCGGGAATTGGAGGCGCCCGGATCGTCCCTGGCCAACATTTTCCAGGTGTGGTCCCCCATACTGGAAAGAAGGGACGAACCCAAAAAAGATGCAGAGTGTGTCACAAGAGGGGGATACGGAAGGACACCACCACTCAATGTGACACTTGCCCCGATCATCCGGGCCTCTGCGTTATCGATTGCTTCAGGGAGTATCACACTTCCATGGAGTACTACATTTTTATAATCCCCAACAGTCCCCTAGAGAACATAAAAAACTATGGCTCTCAGACTTGAGACACGGAAACAGATTTTTTCCCCAAAAAAAATATTAGTTTTAGTGCAGGCATCCTCAAACTGCGGCCCTCCAGATGTTGTAAAACTATAACTCCCAGCATGCCCAGACAACCTACAGCCATCAGCAGGGCATGGTGGGAATTGTAGTTTTACAATATCTGGAGGGCCGCAGTTTTAGGATGCCTGCTTAGTGTCTCCAAAGTCTGAGAGCCATACATATTGGGCATTGTCGCGTCCGTAAAAATCGTCTCTATAATAATAACATTTAACCCAACCCCCCCGGATGAACAGCGTTAAAAATAAAAAAAAGTGTAAAAAAAAGCAATTTTTTTGTCACCTAACATCAGAAAAAGTGTAATAGCGAGCGAACAAAATGTCATATGCACCCCCAATTAGTGCCAATAAAACCGCCATCTCATCCCGCAAAAAATGAGCCCCTACATTAGATAGTCGCCCAACTAAAAAAAAAAAAAATTTAGCTCCCAGGCTATGGAGATACTAAAATATTTTTTTTTGGTTCCTAAAATGATAATGCAGTGTAAAATCTAAATAAATTCTAAAATGTAGACATATTAGGTATCGCCGCGTTCGTAAGAATCTGCCCTATAAAAATAACATTTGACCAAACCCCTCGGATGAACAGCGTTAAAAATATAAAATAAAAACTGTGCCAAAACACCAATTTTTGGGCAAAATTTCCATTTGAATCCTTTTTTTCCGGTAATAAAGCAAGGGTTAACAGCCAAACAAAACTAAATATTTATGGCCCTCATTCTGTAGTTTTCAGAAACACCCCATATGTGGTCGTAAATGGCTATATAGCCACACGGCAGGGCATAGAACGAAGGGAACTCCATATGGTTTCTGGAAGGCAGATTTTGATGGACAGTTTTTTTGACACCATGTCCCATTAGAAGCCCCCCTGATGTAGCCTAGACTAGGAACTCCAAAAAAGTGACCCCATCTAAGAAACTACACCCCTCAAGCTATTCAAAAGTTACTTTACAAACTTTGTTAACCCTTTAGGTGTTCCACAAAACTAAATAGCGAATGTAGAAACAATTTTAGAATTTAAATTTTTTGTTACCTTGCCTCAAAAAAGTGTAATATAGAGCAATCAAAAATCATATTTACCCCTAAAATAGTCCCAAAACAACAACCACCTTATCCGGTAGTTTCCTAGATGGGGTCACTTTTATGGAGTTTCTACTCTAGGGGTGCATCAGGGGGGCTTGAAAGGGTACATGGTGTAAATAAACCAGTCCAGCAAAATCTGCCTTGCAAAACCCATATGGTGTTCCCCTCCTTCTATGTCCTCCCGTTTGGCCAAACAGTAGTTTACGACCACATATGGGGTGTTTCTGCAAACTACAGAATCAGGACAACCCATTTTGAGTTTTGTTTGGCAGTTAACCCTTGTTTTTTTCAGGGAAAAAATAGATTATATTGGAAAAACTTTCAAAAAATCAAAATTCTTAAAATTTATGTCCATTTGCCATGAAGTCTTGTGGAAGACCTAAAGGGTTAACAAAGTTTGTAAAAACAGTTTTGAAAACCTTGAGGGGTGTAGTTTCTAGAATGGGGTCATTTTTGGGTGGTTTCTATTATGTAAGCCTCACAAAGTGACTTCAAACCTGAACTGGTCCATAAAAAGTGGGATTTTGAAGATTTCTGAAAAATTTCTAAATTTGCTTCTAAACTTCTAAGCCTTGTAACATCCCCAAAAAATAAAATATCATTCCCAAAATGCTACAAACATGAAGTAGACATATGGGGAATGTAAAGTCATCACAATTTTTGGGGGTATTACTATGTATTACAGAAGTAGAGAAACTGAAACTTTGAAACTTGCTAATTTTGCAAAATTTTTGGTAAATATGGTATTTTTTTATGCAAAACAATTTACTTTTTTGACCCAATTTTAGCAGTGTCATGAAGTACAATATGTGACGAAAAAACTATCTCAGAACGGCCTGGGTAAGTCAAAGCGTTTTAACGTTATCAGCACTTAAAGTGACACTGGTCAGATTTGCAAAAAATGGCCAAGTCCTTAAGGTGAAATAGGGCTGAGTCCTTAAGGGGTTAATAAACAGCAAACTAAGCTGCAAAAATCAGTGTCAGGCAGCTGCTGCCAAGGCCAATAAAATAATGGGTTGCATCAAAAGGGGCATAGATGCCCATGATAAGAACATAGTCCTACCACTTTACAAATCGCTAGTCAGACCACTAGTACAATAAAGGAATTCAAGAGGGGCCTGGATGTATTTCTGGAGTGTAATAATATTACAGGCTATAGCTACTAGAGAGGGGTCGTTGATCCAGGGAGTTATTATGATTGCCTGATTGGAGTCGGGAAGCAATTTTTTATTCCCCTAAAGTGGGGAAAATTGGCTTCTACCTCAGTTTTTTTTTTTTTTGCCTCTGGATCAACTTGCAGGGTGACAGGCCGAACTGGATGGACAAATTTCTTTTTTCAGCCTTATGTACTATGTTACTATGTAACACACACTTATATGTCCACAGGGGCACAAGAACAGGACAGAGGGGGACCAAACCGTGTTCTGCCCTCCACCCCACAACCTTCTACTCCAACTCGGCCTACATATAGGCATTTGTAGTTTTTGTTTGGTTCCATTTTAATTATATTTTTTGACAACATTTTTATTTTAACCACTTAAGGACCGGACCACAGGTTTATACCCCCCTAGTGACCAGGCCCTTTTTTACAAATCGGCACTTCACAACTTTAACAGTTTATTCCCACAGAACCTCAGGTAATGACTCTAAGTCTGATAATAGATCCTGGACGAAGCAAGGCCGGGAGCGAACACTAGCGTGCCCGCTGGAATCGCCTGGGCAAGCGGGGAAAAAACCCAATGTGATCAGGCGCAGACCAGTAACACGGGCAGAAGAGTCCAGAAAAACTGGTCCCGTCGGCCCCCGAGCAACGTCGTCCTGTACCCACCCGGAGTGGGGGAGCAAAGGACAGACGGAAGGAACCGAAAGGGTCCTCCCAGCATCCGACAGATGCCAGGACAAGACAGGCTAAAGTCCACGTCGATGTTGCCCCCAGAGGAAGGGGTTCTATAGTCCCGGTGTGGGAGACTAAGGACAATCTGGACCGAAGGGTAGTTCTCTCAAGTTACCGAGAAGGTAAGTCTACAGCAGAACCATCGCCTAGAATGGAAAAACGCAATCTGCACCCAAGCGGGAGGACAGAACGCGGTAGACCCGATAAATGGGCGCACAGTCAGTACAGCCGGTGTGAACGAGGGAGACGGTATGAGGCCGCAAGAAACACCGGAACCATCCAAGCGAACAACCATGCTCTCCTCAGAGGGGAGGGCAGTGAAGGAACAGCCTCTGAAGCCTGGCCGGGGCAGACGCCACATCGGAGTGATATGCCCCGAGCGGGTGCCAAAACAGAGCCGGCGAGAAAAAACAGTTAAGACAGAGGCCGGCGTAACACCCTCCGACCGAAAGGAGGAGTGGGCAACAGGGAAGTCATAGTAGGACAGCTCAAAGGCAGAACACCCGCTACACTGTCAGACGCCTGGCTCACCGCCTCGCAGAAGGCGATTACCCTGAAAAACCCAAAGTGGAGGTCCGCCGGACCTGGACAACTTAGCACCCAAGAGAAGTTGGGTGACCTTCCTGAGAAGAGCGGCCCGAACCTGGTAGCAGAGCAGAACTGAAGCACAGAGGATGCCAATAGAAAGGACTCATACCACACTGCATCCGGAGAGGAGGAAATGGTAGTAGGCAAGGGAACCGTAGTCCCGTCAGAGCCAACATAGACAGCACTCTCGCCCATGTGACCGTTTGCGCAGTAAAGCAATGCCGCAGGAGGACGAATGGGAACGCATCTAGGAACCACGAACACTCCCCAGGTGGAAGGGCCAACAAACATGGTGGATACCGTCACAACGGAACCCCAAACCCGAAAAGAGTACCGCCTAGCTCAGTGCAGTAGAGCGCAAGTAGAGCCCGTTCGGGTCCGGTGGAAGCAGAATGATCTCTTCAGAGATTAATGCAAGGCTGCGGCCAGCATCGTATCCCAAGAGAAACAAGTATGTTGCAGGAGGAAGGGAGGCATACGTACGAGCTGCCCCGAAGCAGTGAGAAGGCCAACCCACCTACGGAAGGAGAAGGCATACATGGCCCAAACAACGCACAGAGCGCACAAGAACGTCCGCTCACTTCAAAATAGTCACTCAGCGAAGGGGGCTAGCCACAGAGTCACACAGTATCTACGGAAGTGCAAAGTGCAGTCTGAAAGTGAGTTATGCACAAGACTAGTACGGCATGCGATGAAACGCAGGCAGTTCGCCCAGAAAGGAGGGAACGTACCTGGCAAACACTGCAGTTGGCAAGAGTGCAAAGGCCCGCCCCAAAAGGGGGTGATGCCCAAGGTCAGTACCAACTTCAGAGAAGTAGAACATACCATATTTCGCCCAGAAGGGGACCATGCACATGGCCGCACAGTATCCAGCAGGAACGCAGGAGGTCCGCCCAGAGAAAGGGGGACATTCACGGGGTTATCCTAGCATCAAGTGATTGTGCAATAATCCACCTAACACCGAATTCCGTGAGAGTGCAACTACTCCGCCAATGAAGGGGAACATGTACGAGTCCAGTACAGCATATACAAGGACAGCCATGAGTCTCGTGAGCCTGCAAAATTCCGCCCATGGAATGAGGAGGGCAATGTTCATGGCCAGCAACGTATCCGGCGAGAGTGCAGTATTCCGCCCCGAAAGGGGGGTCATGCACATGGCCAGCATCGCATCCAGTGAAAGTGCAAGCACCCTGCCATGGATGAGAATCATGCACATGGCCAGCAACATACTGGCGAGAGAACAACCACAGTCAGTGAGAATGTACGTATGCCGCCTGAGGAAAGGAGGCATGCCCATGGCCGGCAGCGAATCTAGTGAGAGTGCAACACACCGCCCATGGAAGGGGGGTCATGCACATGGCCGGCAGCGGATCCAGTGAGAGCGCAGCATACCGCCTAAGTAAGGGGGTCGTGCACATGGTCGGCAGCGAATCCAGTGAGAGTGCAGCATTCCACCTATGGAAGGAGGTCATGCATATGGCCGGCAGCGAATCCAGAGAGAGTGCAGCATTCCGCCTATGGAAGGAGGACATGCATATGGCCGGAAGCGAATCCAGAGAGAGTGCAGCATTCCGCCTATGGAAGGAGGTCATGCATATGGCCGGCAGCGAATCCAGAGAGAGTGCAGCGTTCCGCCTATGGAAGGAGGTCATGCATATGGCCGGCAGCGAATGCAGAGAGAGTGCAGCGTTCCGCCTATGGAAGGAGGTCATGCATATGGCCGACAGCGAATCCAGCGAGAGTGCAGCGTTCCGCCTATGGAAGGGGGTCGTGCACATGGCCTGCACCGTATCCGGTGAGAGTGCAGTATTCCGCCTACAGAAGGGGGTCATGCACAAGGCCAGCCCGCAGCCAGGGAGAGTGCAGTATTCCGCCTAAGATGGGGGGTCATGCACATGGCCAGAACCGTAACTGGAGAGGGTGACGAATTCTGCCTACAGAAAGGGCGGCCTGCACCTGGTCAGCACCAGATCCCCGGAGAGGGTAAGGGTCTGCCTAGAAGGGGAACATGCACCTGGCCAGCGCTGCGGCCGGGAAGCGCGACATGCCGCCTATGGAAGGGGGTCATGCATATGGCCAGCGCTACTGAGGCCAGGCTGCAGCGTCCTGCGCAGCCAACAAGAATTCCGTTATTTCACTTATTTTTTAATTTTATTATTATTCAAAAACACAGCCTCTCTGAGGCAGGAAGGGGGCCCCATATAGTGGCACAGCCTCTCCAATCGAGGCCGGAATTTTGCGGCCTAGTAGGCCGCCAGCCGGGGCCTAAATTTTAACGGTGCCCGGGAGGTACTGGCCGGGACCTGGAGGGAGCGGAGTGGCGCATGCACATACCGGCCGTGGGTGCCCACCCCGCGAGCCGGAAGAGTCAGGGGGGCCCGGAAAGGAGCACCGGAATCGTGGCTCAGCAGGCCGCGAAGCCTGGGTCAAAATCTTGCGGCGCCCGGCCGACCGGAATGCACCGACGGTCGGCCGGGGTCTGTTTGAGCACCACCCAAATCCATGCCGGCCGCGGGTGCCCACCCCGTGGGCTGGAAGCGAGGCCCTGCGCCTCGGCCGTCGGGTGCGGGCCCCTGGCCCTGAGCAGCGCACCGGCAAGTGATGGGGGGGGGACCCCGACCGGGTGCCCGTGAGGACAGAGGCAGCTCCCCAGGAGGCGCGACAGGGACGCCAGCATAACCCCTTCGTCATGCCCCGCAGCAAGTGCAGGCCTCCGGGCCCTGCGCAGCATTCCTTGCAGGGAGAAGGGAGACCGAGCGGCTAAACCTGTCTCTGCAGCACTCTGTAGCTGCCTTCAGAAGCAGTGGGACAAGCCCCATGGAAGCCAGGAGGGGAAGAGAGGGAGCAGACGTGCAAAAATGACATCCCCCGCAATAAAACAAGGCTAATATGAGAAGAGCTCAGCCGATGGAGGTCAGGATAGGAAGTGATCCAGAAAATGGCCGCCCACCCACGGCACCCCAGGGGCTAGCCTAGGTCCAGCAGGGACAAAAGGGTTCAGCAGGGACCAGTATGGGGGTCTGGCACACAGGAGACCGGGAAGGGGGGGGGGACATAGGGCTGGAGAAGCCACTCACCATCAGCCATCTTCACCCTCGGTCCGTTCCAGCAGCCTTACACTGGAGGGATGCAGGGGAGCTGGGCTGCCCTGGTCCTCCTTGTCTTCTGTTGGGGAGGCAGCAGTGCAGGTGACCGGCACTGGCGCAGCTCAACCCCGGGAGAAACAGAGAGGTCTAGTGCGTCTCTGTTGTCCCAGATGGTCTGGAAGAAAAGAAGAAAAAAATAAAACAAAAAATCAAAATCAAAATTTAAACAAGGAGAAAACAGCCCTGCAGAGCAGGGAGTGTCTTGCCTCCTTGGACACTAAGCAAAAAAACTGTCAGTCTCTCTCTCCAGGCTGAGGGTATAGCTGCTGGAGGAGGGGCTTAACAGTTTTCACTTAGTGTCCCGCCTCCTAGGGAGCTGAGCTATACCCAAGGTCTCCTGTGTCCCCCAAGGAAAATGGGCGAGTAATGTGAATTTCCGCATTTTGAAGCAGCTCTGACTTTCTGAGCACCTGTCATGTTTCTTAAGGTGCTAGAATGCCAGGATAGTATAAATACCCCCCAAATGACCCCATTTTAGAAAGAAGTATTCGTGGAGGGGCATGGTGATTTTACGGTGTTTTTGCAGTGATCAGAAAAAAATATTTCTGTCGCTGTGGTGAGGCGGACTGAACGCAAGTGTGCGCACAAGATCAGGCCTGATCGGACGAACACTGTGTTTTTTGTAGAGCCTAAGGTGACCCTAATGTACTGATATAGATCTGATTGCGATCAGTCTTGATCACTTACAGATACTATATAGTAGTAGTGCTGATTAGATTAGCGACAGCGATGACGCTAATCAGCGACTAATCAGTGACTGCGGTGGGCTGGGCGCGAACTACCTAACAAGTAGCTAACTAACTGGCGGTGATAAGGGACCCTTAGGCCCCATTCACACGTCCGCAATTCTGTTCCGCATTCTGCGGAACGGAATTGCGGACCCATTCATTTCTATGGGGACAGACTTTGTCCCGCTCGGATCCGGAATTGCGGATCTGCACTTCCGGGTCCGCACTTCCGTTCTGCAAAAATATAGAACATGTCCGCGGATCCGCAAAACACATACGGACGTCTGAATGGAGCCTTACAGGGGAGTGATCAATGACAGGGGCGTGATCAGGGAGTCTATATGGGGTGATCAGGGGTTAATAAGGGGTTAATAAGTGACAGGAAAGGGGGGGTGTAGTGTAGTGTGGTGATTGGTGCTACTTACAGAGCTGCCTGTGTCCTCTGGTGGTCGATCAAAGCAAAAGAGACCACCAGAGGACCAGGTAGCAGGTATATCAGACGCTGTTAACAAAACAGCGTCTAATATAACTTTCTGATGTTAAAAAAATGGCATCTACAGCCTGCCAGCGAATGATCAGCGCTGGCAGGCTGTAGTTTAACTTCTCAGCTGCGCGTCGCTGTGAGACGCGAAATCTCGGGTCTCACGAGATGAATCCAATAGGCGTCGCTGAGCCTGAGACTGCCGCCTATCGGCGTTACGTGTGAGGCAAGTGGTTAAATTAAAATTTATTGGGTTTTGAAAATTTTTTGGGTTTTGTTTTTAAAAGTGTATACAAATAATTAATATCTCACATCGCTTTTGGAGCGACCAATACTTGTGTCGCTACACCAGCGATGGGAGATGACCAATAGTGTATGTAGAACAGGCCTGACCAAATCTCCCAGCGCCAGTGGAGCGACACAAGTATGTGTCGCTCCTCAAGAGTGGGGAGATTGAACATTAATGTCTACAACAGGCCTAACCTAATCTCCCAGCTCCTGTGGAGCGACGCAAGTATGTGTCGCTCCTCAAGCGTGGGGACATAAATATACGAAACAAGATTCAATGTACGGTGATAAACAAAATGTCATGAACAACCAAACAGAATAACTTAACGGTTTGTGGAAATCACAAATTGTTCATACAAATCGGTCCTGCCAGTCCACCCTTCCGGCATCAGAGCAGAAATAATCTGTAAAAGAGTCTCTCATCCTTGCAACCGCTACACTTGACCGCGGTCCAAAACTTTGAATGCTGGCCATCTCGCTGTCCTCCGGTATCTGTTCCAAATTTAGTGGTTCTTTTTTAAGAACAGCAGACTTTACCACCTTGTCGACCATTTCTACTTTCATATGAATGGGTTTCGTGAAAATCCTCCATTTTGCAACCAAAATCCCGAATGTGCATTCCACCATCCTTCGAGCCCTGGTCAAACAGTAGTTGAATGTGCGTTTTTTTTAATCTAATCCGCGGCTGGAATATGGTTTCAGAAGATTTCCACACATTTGGAAGGCCTCATCACCAACCAATACAAACGGCATGGGTGGGGCATCTGTGGTTGAGGCGGAGGAAAATAAATTGTCTGTTATATAGACTACGGCCCATATAAGAATTTGTAAAAAAAAAACATTGAATTGTTGATGCGACCATAGGCCCCTACAACTGCAACAAAACTATATTGGGCATCTGCGATGGGCATTAGGATGATAGAGAAATATTTCTTATAGTTGAAAAACTGATCCGGTTCCTTGGGGCTTGATAATCCTAATATGTTTCCCCTCTACCGCACCAATGCAGTTGGGAAACTGACAAACGTCCCAAAATTTTTCTGCTCTTTCTGTCCAATGTTGTCGAGTTGGATGTGGGAGAAATTCATCATGCAGTTGTTCCCACAAAACACGGCATGCCTCCTTCACAAATAGGGAGACAGTTGATATCCCAAGCCGAAATTGAAAATGGAGTGAGGTGAAACTTTCTCCACTTGCCAGAAATCTAAAAAAAAAAAAAAAATTATATATATATATATATATATATATATATATGTTCTGCTTCGCGTTATTGAACTGTTGTATAACACTAGTCAGACAGCTTAACAATAATTCAGAAGTCAAGAAACGTGAGACATCAGATCTGTATGTATTCTCTTTTCTGAATAACTTTGTAAAACTACAATATAAACATAAACAAAACATATGTGTCAGTACATTACATATAATACAGCAGCCTCACTCCATCAGTGAGAGTACCCACAGACAATTCCATCATTAGTCCAGGAATAGATCAAGAGCTCCTCTGCATGCAGCCTGCCACATCCAGGAGCAGTGATGAAATGGAGGAAATACAGTTCCAGGTTAAAGGTTACTGCCTCTGACAATACACTTCCTGTAAAGTTCTGGCAAAGTAGAAACTAACTCTGACCACTAGATGGCAGCAACGTCAAACCTAACATTTCAGTATAATCTTTACAGCACATTACATCCATTTATTATGCACAAAATGAGCAGAACAATATATATATATATAGATATATAGAAAAGGTCAGGCAGCACTCCTTCATATGCAGCTGTAGTAGTGTGGGTGCCCGCGGCAGTCCCCCGATGCAGGACAGGATTAATAACACAGAAAATCCGCAGCACTCCAGCACTCTTTGTTTAGAGGTCAGCAGCTCCTCTCTGGGGGGTTTTCTTGCTCTATCAGCATTTTTTTTACTAACCTTCTAGGGTACCCCCTATCTATGAAGGATTGTTCCATATTGCTCATTGCTAGATTCATATTCTCATCTTTATCAACTATTCTCCGTACTCGAAGCATTTGACTGAACGGCAGAGAATCCACCATCCTTCTTGGATGCCCACTCGTAAAATGCAATAATGTATTCTTGTCTGTGGACTTGATATTCAAATCCATATGTACCTGTTCATCTTCAATGTATACTTACTTGGGTGTCCAAGTATTGCACCTGGTCAACCGATGCCGTTAACGTAAATTGGATCTCCCGATCAAGAGAGTTCAAAAATAAGTGAAAGTCCATCAATTGCTCCATGGTGCCGCCCCAAATGAGGAAGATATCGTCTATGTATCTCCACCACGTCAAAACCTGGTTGAAGTGGGGAGATACATAGACAAGACGTTCCTCAAATGAGCGCACAAAAATATTTGCATAAGTGGGCTCGGCATTTGAACCCATTGCCGCGCCCATCGTCTGCAAGAAAAACCTTCCCTGGAACACAAAATAGTTGTTCCTCAAGGACAATTCCAACAAAGTCAATACAAACTGACGTGCTGGAGCGGAGTAATCTGAATGTTGTAACATCTCCGCTACAGCCGACAGGCCTTTTCCGTGGTCAATCGAGGTGTCTATCAATGATACCATTCTGTACCGCAGCAGTCAAGTGTACATCTATTTTCCTGGCAATATCGAATCTGGGGTCCCTGACCAATGGTTCATAGACACCAGGTTCACCCAATTGCCTTTGTATCTCTTTAATATATAGAGACGTGTCCATAACCACGATCCCACCACCCTTGTCCGCAGGCTTGATGGTGAGACCGGGGTTACTGGACAAACCCTCCAAAGCAGACATTTCCTGTGCCGTGATATTTGGTTTCATAAACATATTTGATTGAGCTCTTTTTCTCAACATAGCTACATCACTCTTAACCGCCTCCGAAAAACACTCTAAGGCATGTGAATTGACAAGTGGAAAAAAATCACTTTTTAAATGCAGACCAAACTGTTTCAAAGTCAATTGACCATCAGAATTACTGACTTCATTAGTATTCATAGCACCAGAGGACTAGAGTCGAACCACACCCTCAGTTTTAAATTCCTGAAGAGGCGGTTCAAGTCCAGTTCCAACTGGAACCAATCAGACTTAGCCTGTGGACAAAAGGACAATCCCTTATTCAATGCTTTCAATTCGTGATCAGTCAATGTATAAGATGAGATGTTTACCACCACATTTGACTCTACTTTTTCTTGATTGTATTCATCTGTCTGGAGTTGTTGGTCCTCATCAATCTCTGTGCTCTGGTTTTTCCCAGATATTCTGTGTCTGAGACCTCCCCGTCTCGTGGGGCGTCTCCCATAGCAACACGTGGACCTAAAAAAGTTCCAGGCTGGCTAGAGTTGGAATCATCATTTGCATCTTTGTTTCTCACCCATTTGTTGGTTTCTTTATTGCGCTTAGGCATCTTTTTAGGCAGAAGGCCCCGATCCATACGCCAAGGTTGCTCCCAAGTGTAAACATGACCAGACGCGTAGTCGTTCTGGTCTCTATGCCACTTTGACCTTTTGACCTCCTCGAGGTCCTTCCGCATCTTTTCCAGGAAAGACTGTTGTTTCTCCAGGGTCAACGAGTGTAACTCAGTGGATAGCAATTTTTTGGTAATGCCTTCATAATCCCTCTTGATGTTAATAGCCGAGAGTACATTGAGGAAGGCAGCATCCCCCTCCACATTTCCCATGATCCTCTGTATATCCACATTACTGTATGCAAAGACATGTGTATCAATGTCCCCTTGTTGGGATGTACTACCTTGGATATTGGTAGGGTCGGGTGCAGAGCCTTCAGTCGCCGATAGATCCATAGAAAAGGTCAGGCAGCACTCCTTCATATGCAGCTGTAGTAGTGTGGGTGCCCGCGGCAGTCCCCCGATGCAGGACAGGATTAATAAAACAGAAAATCCGCAGCACTCCTTGAAGTAAAAAAATGTGCAATTTATTCACACATGTCAAAAAAGACAACGTTTCGGTTCTCTCACAGAACCTTTCTCAAGTCAAGTGAACATAAAAGTGCATGGTGCATGTATAAATACATCTTCACATCATGACCAGTTAATTCATCAACCAATACAGGAACAGTGCACTCCCATTCCTGGGTAAGCTACAATTCATATAACTAACTCCACATGTTAACATACGCACCAATCAATGTCAGTGCATATCGGTGATACCTTCAATGGTAATCAATCATCATAGGTGTATAAAAGCGCATATAATAAAGTGAACAGTGCAGTTAAAAAACCTGACTATAATACCTTGCCGGGAACTTGATGGAGAAAAGTATAGGGAGAAGGCGTCTTTACTTGTATGAGAGCGCGCCACTCATCCGCGTCTACTGCTCCTTAGTGCGCATGTATCTAACCCACTTCCCTTGTGACGCATTACATAACCATCACGCGCCACCCCTAGGCAGAGACCCAACGTGGTGACGCCCGCTCGATCGCGTCAACGTCCACCTCGCACATCAAGCATGCGTCAGCGCGCTGACTCCTCGTCCGCGCCCCACCACAGGTCTACGTCCGCCATATTAGTTTCGGGCACTCATTTGGGCAATACTATTACACCTCTATATCTCCCTATATTTTATCATTCCTACTTCTCCCTATACTTTTCTCCATCAAGTTCCCGGCAAGGTATTATAGTCAGGTTTTTTAACTGCACTGTTCACTTTATTATATGCACTTTTATACACCTATGATGATTGATTACCATTGAAGGTATCACCGATATGCACTGACATTGATTGGTGCGTATGTTAACATGTGGAGTTAATTATATGAATTGTAGCTTACCCAGGAATGGGAGTGCACTGTTGCTGTATTGGTTGATGAATTAACTGGTCACGATGTGAAGATGTATTTATACATGCACCATGCACTTTTATGTTCACTTGACTTGAGAAAGGTTCTGTGAGAGAACCGAAACGTTGTCTTTTTTGACATGTGTGAATAAATTGCACATTTTTTTACTTCAAGGAGTGCTGCGGATTTTCTGTGTTATTAATCCTGTCCTGCATCGGGGGACTGCCGCGGGCACCCACACTACTACAGCTGCATATGAAGGAGTGCTGCCTGACCTTTTCTATGGATCTATCGGCGACTGAAGGCTCTGCACCCGACCCTACCAATATCCAAGGTAGTACATCCCAACAAGGGGACATTGATACACATGTCTTTGCATACAGTAATGTGGATATACAGAGGATCATGGGAAATGTGGAGGGGGATGCTGCCTTCCTCAATGTACCCTCGGCTATTAACATCAAGAGGGATTATGAAGGCATTACCAAAAAATTGCTATCCACTGAGTTACACTCGTTGACCTTGGCACAGTATTATAAAAATAAGCGCATACCAAGGGGGATGCGGTCCCGTTTAAAGCCAAACATGTTTTCACAAGATGGCGAATTCAGAGCACGTTTTGAAGCCATTTCAAATAAATATGCGATGGACATTATGTTGCTCAATATTGAGTTTTCGCAGAGGGAAATGGTGGCGCTAAAGAGCAAATTGCAGGACACTGAACAACAGCTAAAGTCAACCGTGTCTATTAATGAAGCGGATGTATTTCTGGAGAAACAACAGTCTTTCCTGGAAAAGATGCGGAAGGACCTCGAGGAGGTCAAAAGGTCAAAGTGGCATAGAGAACATAACGACTACGCGTCTGGTCATGTTTACACTTGGGAGCAACCTTGGCGTATGGATCGGGGCCTTCTGCCTAAAAAGATGCCTAAGCGCAATAAAGAAACCAACAAATGGGTGAGAAACAAAGATGCAAATGATGATTCCAACTCTAGCCAGCCTGGAACTTTTTTAGGTCCACGTGTTGCTATGGGAGACGCCCCACGAGACGGGGAGGTCTCAGACACAGAATATCTGGGAAAAACCAGAGCACAGAGATTGATGAGGACCAACAACTCCAGACAGATGAATACAATCAAGAAAAAGTAGAGTCAAATGTGGTGGTAAACATCTCATCTTATACATTGACTGATCACGAATTGAAAGCATTGAATAAGGGATTGTCCTTTTGTCCACAGGCTAAGTCTGATTGGTTCCAGTTGGAACTGGACTTGAACCGCCTCTTCAGGAATTTAAAACTGAGGGTGTGGTTCGACTCTAGTCCTCTGGTGCTATGAATACTAATGAAGTCAGTAATTCTGATGGTCAATTGACTTTGAAACAGTTTGGTCTGCATTTAAAAAGTGATTTTTTTCCACTTGTCAATTCACATGCCTTAGAGTGTTTTTCGGAGGCGGTTAAGAGAGATGTAGCTATGTTGAAAAAAAGAGCTCAATCAAATATGTTTATGAAACCAAATATCACGGCACAGGAAATGTCTGCTTTGGAGGGTTTGTCCAGTAACCCCGATCTCACCATCAAGCCTGCGGACAAGGGTGGTGGGATCGTGGTTATGGACACGTCTCTATATATTAAAGAGATACAAAGGCAATTGGGTGAACCTGGTGTCTATGAACCATTGGTCAGGGACCCCAGATTCGATATTGCCAGGAAAATAGATGTACACTTGACTGCTGCGGTACAGAATGGTATTATTGATAGACAACTTAAAGAGTTTTTGGTGGTGAAGTCCCCGGTTACACCCACTATATACGTATTACCAAAGATACACAAAAGGTTGGTCGACCCTCCGGGGCGGCCTATAATTTCAGGTAGGGGTTCGATCCTATCCAACATAAATGTTTTTCTGGATAAAGTATTGAGAGAGTATGCTATGGGTGCTAAATCATATGTTAGGGACACCGGTGACTTCATCACCAAAATTAAAGGAATGCGGGTCCCAAAGGGGGCGATTTTGGCCTCTTTCGATATAGTGTCATTATACACCTCGATTGACCACGGAAAAGGCCTGTCGGCTGTAGCGGAGATGTTACAACATTCAGATTACTCCGCTCCAGCACGTTAGTTTGTATTGACTTTGTTGGAATTGTCCTTGAGGAACAACTATTTTGTGTTCCAGGGAAGGTTTTTCTTGCAGACGATGGGCGCGGCAATGGGTTCCAATGCCGCGCCCACTTATGCAAATATTTTTGTGCGCTCATTTGAGGAACGTCTTGTCTATGTATCTCCCCACTTCAACCAGGTTTTGACGTGGTGGAGATACATAGACGATATCTTCCTCATTTGGGGCGGCACCATGGAGCAATTGATGGACTTTCACGTATTTTTGAACTCTCTTGATCGGGAGATCCAATTTACGTTAACGGCATCGGTTGACCAGGTGCAATACTTGGACACCCAAGTATACATTGAAGATGAACAGGTACATATGGATTTGAATATCAAGTCCACAGACAAGAATACATTATTGCATTTTACGAGTGGGCATCCAAGAAGGATGGTGGATTCTCTGCCGTTCAGTCAAATGCTTCGAGTACGGAGAATAGTTGATAAAGATGAGAATATGAATCTAGCAATGAGCAATATGGAAAAATCCTTCATAGATAGGGGGTACCCTAGAAGGTTAGTAAAAAAAATGCTGATAGAGCAAGAAAACCCCCCAGAGAGGAGCTGCTGACCTCTAAACAAAGACAGACCAGTGATAGATTGCCCTTTGTATCATCATATAATGAGTTGAGTCCAGACATCGAAAAGATAGTGAGGCGACACTAGGGGCTATTAAGTAGTGGACATCCCAATATTGCTGCCTTTAAAAATCCGCCCATGATGGCATATAAAAGAGCAGGGAACATCAGGGATAAGGTTGTACACTCCAGGGTACCAGACAAGGGTCAACTGAGACAGACGTTTCTTAAAACAAGGCGCACGGGCTCTTTCCCGTGTCTGGGATGTGTGAACTGTAAACTGATGGTGAAAGGATCGGTGTTTGCACATCCAGACACGGGTGAGACCTTTGATATAAAGCATTATCTCACTTGTGATTCGTCATGGGTGATATATGTATTATGGTGCCCTTGCAAAAGGTTATATGTTGGTGAAACCACATGTGATCTGAAAACCAGGTTGAACAACCATAGACAATCCATCAGGAATAAAAGAAGGGATTTGCCTGTATCGAAACATTTTGTGGAAAGGAATCATAAGGAAAGTGATCTAAGATTTATGATCATAGATCACGTTAAACCATTAGACAGAGGAGGGGATCGATTAAACATATTAAAGAAAATTGAGCTTAGGTGGATTTTTCAGCTGGATACTCTGAAACCTAAAGGGTTAAATGTCGAATTTAGGGTGACAGGAGGAATGGTGAGCTAATATCTTGTCCATAGGGCTTGTGATCTGATGTTGTCCGCATTATGTATATGGTGAATTTAATGAAAGCTACAGGAATATGTCTATGTTAAATACATGACACATTTGTATGCATGTACTGTTTGAATTACTACCTAGACTCTTGCCTGTGCCGGGTAACAAGTAGGAATGATAAAATATAGGGAGATATAGAGGTGTAATAGTATTGCCCAAATGAGTGCCCGAAACTAATATGGCGGACGTAGACCTGTGGTGGGGCGCGGACGAGGAGTCAGCTCGCTGACGCATGCTTGATGTGCGAGGTGGACGTTGACGCGATCGAGCGGGCGTCACCACGTTGGGTCTCTGCCTAGGGGTGGCGCGTGATGGTTATGTAATGCGTCACAAGGGAAGTGGGTTAGATACATGCGCACTAAGGAGCAGTAGACGCGGATGAGTGGCGCGCTCTCATACAAGTATAGACGCCTTTCCCTATACTTTTCTCCATCAAGTTCCCGGCAAGGTATTATAGTCAGGTTTTTTAACTGCACTGTTCACTTTATTATATGCACTTTTATACACCTATGATGATTGATTACCATTGAAGGTATCACCGATATGCACTGACATTGATTGGTGCGTATGTTAACATGTGGAGTTAATTATATGAATTGTAGCTTACCCAGGAATGGGAGTGCACTGTTGCTGTATTGGTTGATGAATTAACTGGTCACGATGTGAAGATGTATTTATACATGCACCATGCACTTTTATGTTCACTTGACTTGAGAAAGGTTCTGTGAGAGAACCGAAACGTTGTCTTTTTTGACATGTGTGAATAAATTGCACATTTTTTTACTTCAAGGAGTGCTGCGGATTTTCTGTGTTATATATATATATATATATATATATATATATACACTGCTCAAGAAAATAAAAGGAACACAAAAATAACACATCCTAGATCTTAATTAAATATGCTTCTGAAATACTTTGTTCTTTACATAGTTGAATGTGCTGACAACAAAATCACACAAAAATTTAAAAATGGAAATCAAATTTTTCAACCCATGGAGGTCTGGATTTGGAGTCACACTCAAAATTAAAGTGGAAAAACACACTACAGGCTGATCCAACTTTGATGTAATGTCCTTAAAACAAGTCAAAATGAGGCTCAGTAGTGTGTGTGGCCTCCACGTGCTTGTATGACCTCCCTACAACGCCTGTGCATGCTCCTGATGAGGTGGCAGACGGTCTCCTGAGGGATCTCCTCCCAGACCTGGACTAAAGCATCTGCCAACTCCTGGACAGTCTGTGGTGCAACGTGACGTTGGTGGATAAAGCGAGACATGATGTCCCAGATGTGCTCAATTGGATTCAGGTCTGGGGAACGGGCGGGGCCAGTCCATAGCATCAATGCCTTCGTCTTGCAGGAACTGCTGACACACTCCAGCCACATGAGGTCTAGCATTATCTTGCATTATGAGGAACCCAGGGCCAACCGCACCAGCATATGGTCTCACAAGGGGTCTGAGGATCTCATCTCGGTACCTAATGGCAGTCAGGCTACCTCTGGCGAGCACATGGAGGGCTGTGCGGCCCTCCAAAGAAATGCCACCACACACCATTACTGACCCAATGCCAAACTGGTCATGCTGGAGGATGTTGCAGGCAGCATAACGTTCTCCACAGCGTCTCCAGACTCTGTCACATGTGCTCAGCGTGAACCTGCTTTCATCTGTGAAGAGCACAGGGCGCCAGTGGCGAATTTGCCAATCTTGGTGTTATCTGGCAAATGACAAACATCCTGCACGGTGTTGGGCTGTAAGCACAACCCCCACCTGTGGACGTCGGGCCCTCATACCACCCTCATGGAGTCTGTTTCTGACCGTTTGAGCAGACACATGCACATTTGTGGCCTGCTGGAGATCATTTTGCAGGGCTCTGGCAGTGCTTCTCCTGTTCCTCCTTGCACAAAGGTGGAGGTAGCGGTCCTGCTGCTGGGTTGTTGCCCTCCTACGGCCTCCTCCACGTCTCCTGATGTACTGGCCTGTCTCCTGGTAGCGCCTCCATGCTCTGGACACTACGCTGACAGACACAGCATACCTTCTTGCCACAGCTCGCATTGATGTGCCATCCTGGATAAGCTGCACTTCCTGAGCCACTTGTGTGGGTTGTAGACTCCGTCTCATGCTACCACTAGAGTGAAAGCACCGTCAGCATTCAAAAGTGACCAAAACATCAGCCAGGAAGCATAGGAACTGAGAAAGGTCTGTGGTCACCACCTGCAGAACCACTCCTTTATTGGGGGTGTCTTGCTAATTGCCTATAATTTCCACCTGTTGTCTATCCCTTTTGCACAGCAGCATGTGAAATTGATTCTCACACAAAGTGTTGCTTCCTAAGTGGACACTTTGATTGCACAGAAGTGTGATTGACTTTTTTTTTTTTTGTGATTGATTGAATTAAACATTGTGTTGTTTAAGTGTTCCCTTTATTTTTTTGAGCAGTGTATATATATATATATATATATATATATACACACACATACACACTCACCTAAAGAATTATTAGGAACACCATACTAATACGGTGTTGGACCCCCTTTTGCCTTCAGAACTGCCTTAATTCTACGTGGCATTGATTCAACAAGGTGCTGATAGCATTCTTTAGAAATGTTGGCCCATATTGATAGGATAGCATCTTGCAGTTGATGGAGATTTGAGGGATGCACATCCAGGGCACGAAGCTCCCGTTCCACCACATCCCAAAGATGCTCTATTGGGTTGAGATCTGGTGACTGTGGGGGCCATTTTAGTACAGTAAACTCATTGTCATGTTCAAGAAACCATTTTTCCAGTCTTCAACAGTCCAATTTTGGTGAGCTCGTGCAAATTGTAGCCTATTTTTCCTATTTGTAATGGAAATGAGTGGTACCCGGTGGGGTCTTCTGCTGTTGTAGCCCATCCGCTTCAAGGTTGTGCGTGTTGTGGCTTCACAAATGCTTTGCTGCATACCTCGGTTGTAACAAGTGGTTATTTCAGTCAACGTTGCTCTTCTATCAGCTTGAATCAGTCGGCCCATTCTCCTCTGACCTCTAGCATCAACAAGGCATTTTCGCCCACAGGACTGCCGCATACTGGATATTTTTCCCTTTTCACACCATTCTTTGTAACCCCTAGAAATGGTTGTGCATGAAAATCCCAGTAACTGAGCAGATTGTGAAATACTCAGACTGGCCCGTCTGGCACCAACAACCATGCCACGCTCAAAATTGCTTAAAATCACCTTTCTTTCCCATTCTGACATTCAGTTTGGAGTTCAGGAGATTGTCTTGACCAGGACCACAACCCTACATGCATTGAAGCAACTGCCATGTGATTGGTTGACTAGATAATTGCATTAATGAGAAATAGAACAGGTGTTCCTAATAATTCTTTAGGTGAGTGTATACCGCTATAAGCGATCACTTCCTAGAGGATCCTTTGACTCTAAGGTATAAATTGATGAAATAGGGGTACCACGAGGGGTGACAAATGAGTTCAAGCCCCGAAATCAGATTACAGCAGGGTTTGAATCTGTATTCTTTTGGTGGGTAACAGTAAATAAGAATGTCAACTGGATTAATTATATCTATTATAATCAACAAAGGTTTGGTAATTATACAAGAGATGTGATAAAGGGCATAGTAGACCAACTGGGGCCTACCGTATTTTTCACCCTATAAAACGCACCAGCCCATAAGACACACCTACGATTTTGAGGAGGAAAATAAGAAAAAAAATATTTTTAACCAAAAGGTGTGCTTTTGGTGGGTTTTGAACTAATGGTGGTCTGTACATGACATTATTATAGGGGATCTGTGGATGACGCACTGTTGTGGAGGGGATCTGTGGATGGCACTGTTATGGGGGGATCTGTCTATGGCACTTTTATGGGGAGGGGCATCTTGATGGCACTATTATGGGGTGGGGGTTCTGTGGATGGCACTATTATGGGGTGGAGGATCTGTGGATGACACTGCTATGGGGAGATCTGTGGATGACACTACTATATATGTGTCATTCACAGATTTCCCCCCCATAACATTGTCCCCCAATACACAGGGCCCCGCCGCTCACAACAGTATTTCTAAACTGTAATCCTTAACCTCTTAATAAATGTAACTAAAGTTGCACTCTCCCCACTCATTCATAAAATGGGAAGAGCAAGCGTGCGACGTCAGTGAGTGAGGTAACACTGCCAGCCGCTCTGCCTGCTCCGGATGCTCGTTAGTAAGTGCTGATACAGGGGAGAGCACAACTTTAGTCAAAGTTATTAAGAGGATAAGGATTACGGTTTAGAAATACTGTTGTGATCGGCGAGGCCAGGTGTAAGAGTACAGTGACTGCACCGGGCCCCGCCGCAAGTTCCTGGATTCCAGCCCCTCCTCCCTCCCCACTGATACATTGCAGTCTGCGATGCTGCAGCATCGCAGACTGTGATGTAAAATGGCAGCATTCGCCCCATAAGACGCAGGGGCATTTCCCCCCCACTTTGGGGGGGGGGGGGAGTGCGTCTTATGGGGCAAAAAATACCGTATTTCTCTGATGGCATGGCAGAACAGGATGGCCCTAGATATGTTACTAGCTGAGAGAGGAGGTGTCTGCAAAATGTTTGATACTTTTTGTTGTACTTTTATTCCTAATAATACAGCTCCTGATGGCAGCATTACCAAAGCATTGGAAGGACTCACATCCCTGTCTGAGGAATTAGCGAAGAAGTCAGGGACAGATGATGTTTTTTCGAATTGGCTTGAAGGATGGTTCGGAAAGTGGAGCACCCTTATATCCAGTTTATTGATCTGTCTGACAACAGTGGCGGCCGTGTTGATGACTTGTGGACTTTGTTGTATTCCCTGTATAAGAGGACTGATTCAAAGACTTATTGACACTTCAATTACTAAAACTTTTTATCAAGAAATTAAAGTTGAAGATATATACAATGATGTGGAGATATCCCATAATATATATATATATATACATACACACACACACACACACACACACAATTAAACACGATGGCAGCACTGGACAACAAAAATGGCGGGTGCTAGGTCCAAGGGTGTAGCTGCTTACCCAGTATAATAGATAGGAAACCGGACAGCACTCCAGATAAAAATAAGTGGTTAATTCACCCATGTGGTGTAGGCAACGTTTTAGCTCATACAAAGAGCCTTTTTCAAGCAGTGAACACAAGTGCAACATGGGGTATATATAGTCCAACCCCTACATACAATAATCAATAAAGCAATTACATCAATCAACATATTGTGCATAAAAAAGATTATTAAAACAGCATTGAAAAATCCAATATCCCTATGTAGTGCATATGGTCCATGTGAGGACATACCCATATAGAAATAAAGTGCATACATATTTGCGATCTTATAAAATACATAATAAAGTGCCAAGTGCAATAAATTGAATACATATGTGCATCATCACCTAATATACCAGTGGGAGGAGTGATGCGATGCATGGAAATCTGAAAAACAATTACATACCCTGTAAGAGCACCTGGGTCCCACATGCAGACTATCGCCAAACTCGGCGTTCGGAAGAGGCTACTGCGCAAGCGCCAGGTTGCGTCAAAAGCCTACAACATGAGGTCACGGAGCGCCGTTTGTGGAGCATGCGCTCTAACTGTAATCCACTCGAGCGGCCATTTTTCAATAGGTAAAGCATCTACTACCGTGCGCGCATGCCCATTTGTGCTAGATGCGGGCAGCGCCATCGCGGAGTATGGCAGCTCACCCAGGGTCATATGTGCAGAGTATCTTAGAGGATAGATATATGGGGAGGCTGTACCCTATCAAAGGTGCAGACCCTCCACCCTAGTGGGCATAAAGTGTCAACAAACATGACGGGACACGCAACCTGTCTCCACAAAGCCTGCACATCACCTCTAGTTTATAACCCCTGCCAGGGATCTCCTGATGACCCAGAGCTGACATTCCAAAAGATTAGATATATATATATTGTGAGACAGTGACAGGTCTCACTCAGGTTAGAGGCAAGGAAGGGGTGGATAGTGTGGTCCACACCCCTGTTCCACCTCAGGTGAGACAACTGGAGGTAATCAGCCTGGCATAAGGCACCTCCCAGAGTGTCAGAAAGGGGGTAGTGTGTTACCTGTGGACAGAGGCCTGGAGGCTCTGTCTGTGTGGTCTCAGCTGGGCAAGGCTGAGGGACCACAAGGCTGGGAGATAGCCTGGAGTTGGGGGACGCAGCGACGCCTGGGAGGGTCGCAGGGCCATAGTCAGGCAGACTACTGAGCCCCAATCCCCCACAAGAAATACTGAACTGGAGACAGTGGGCGTACTGTGCTCTGTACAGCCAGGAGGCTGTGGGACATTGGCTGACAAAGCCGCACAAGTTCACAGGGTGTGAACTGTGACTTTAGGTGAGTCAGGATATTATATGTTTAGTTAGAGCCCAGCCGGGCAGGTGTTTATTTTGTACCATTTATGTTTGGATTGCTGAGGAGCCAAATAAAGTGATGTTTGGACCAGAAACTTGGTGTCTGGCGACGATATTTGTGTGAATCACCCCCGGAGAAGAGCTAAACCCCTACAATTGGTGTTGGATGCGGGCAGGTGTCCCTGCTGATAAGTAAAAATGCTGGAAGCCTGCTAGTTTGCAGAGCAGAGACTGCTCGTGTTAAACTGGACTTTTTTTTTCTGTGGTGCAAACAGTGCAGGATTTAAAGGGCCAGAAGCCCAGTACAAGAGACTGAGCAGTGGAAATGGCTGCAAAATGGTATAGCCCGTGGGAGAAATCCTGCGAGTTAGTGATCGGCGGAATCCCGCTGGGGGTCAGTCTAGACTCCCGCCAGCAAGTGTCTCGGGTCCTGCCTAATATTCTGGACTTTGTAACAAGGGGGCCAGAGACAAAAACTACGGTGTCACTGACCTTTGTGACGGACTATGGCTCTGTGCAATGGGAGCTGTTAAAATGTGAGACACTGGAAGTGGAATTTGTACTGGGCAAGGACTTTCCATTGTTTGGGCAGTTGTGGAGCGGAGTTCCTGATAAAAGGCAAAGATATGCCGTTGCCAAGGGCAACCGTCGGGAAGACAAAGAGGTGGAGAGCGGCGCGGTTCTCAGAAGTGCATATCTTCCCTGCGACTGTGTCCGGAGTCCTAGAGAGGAAGTGCGGAGGTGCAGTAAAGCTGTTGCTAGGAGCAACCACAACCTTGATGAGTCTGCGGGAGAGACTGGCACTGCTTTACCAGAATGGTTGATTACAAAGGGTAAGACTGTTCCTGTTATTAACTATGCGGCAGACCCAGTGACAGTGAGCCGGCAGCAGGTGATACCTGCTGGGCCGGTAGGTAATAAGTCTGTGTCTGGACAGGCGGATAAGCCTGCTGTGATTGCTCCCTCGCAGAAATCTACAGGGGAGAAGGTTTCTGTGTTACCTCAGTTGCCCATGACCAAAGCTAGTTTTGGGATGACTAGGATCCGGGATCCCATGCTAGCCCGGGTAAGAGATAGCACAATATTCAAACCTGAGACTGGTAAAATATTAAAGGTGCTGGACAGTCGTGCGGATAAGGACTATCCGCTGATTTTCACTGAGCGTGAGACTCAAATGAGAACAGAGACTGATGAACTTGATGTTACAGATACGCTCATGTATGAGGGAGTGTTGGGCCGTGTAAGGAAAATTTACTCTCTTCCCTAACGGTGTGTCCCTGACACATGATTTCAGTGGCCAGCTTGAATTAAGTCTTACCGGTACCGGGAGAATGAAGAATATAGACCACATGAACACATGTCTATTTCCAATCCATTCTGGTTTATTCACAGCTGGCAAACAGTTTTAATAGAGGGGGTTGAGCTTCCTTTACATCCAATCATATGTTAGCATTAGTATTTGACCAATAGTATGGTCACACATAAGCTCTGCATTAACATCATAGCTGACTCATAGTAACAGCATTTGACCAATCAGGTATATACACATAGGCTAGCATACAGTTGAACGAGATGTCCTTTTATGGCTAGAAGGCTGTTCATACTTTCAACATGTATGGATTTCATGAAACAGTTTAAGGAAGTGTCTCACATTCCATAGGGGGGAGGGAGGTTTTGTAGTGCACTAACCAAATGTAATACACGTGGCTAAATGAGACAAAATGGAGTCACATATATCCCATCAAATCCCCTCTTAGAACCTTATATATATACCTTATACTATATGGTTCTTTCTCTGCTCTTCCTTGGTTTGCTTATAAGCCTTTAGGTATTCCATATACCCTTCAGCAGTATAATCCTCAGGCTTTGTTGAGGTTGGGTTTACCTCTTCTACCTCTACCGGAGTATAGAGGAATGTTGAGTGTACCCCTCTTTCGGCCACCTTTTTGACATATGGCTAGAAGGGAGGGCACACACTACAGACAACAGCAGAGACACACTATTGCAGCGACCACGGCGAGTGCCACTCCTAAAACATATCTTATTTGACCAAAGTCAGGTATTCAGCCAAAAAGCCAGTCCCACCAACCTTGGTCAACATCCTGTTTTATATGTTTTCTCATCTCCTCTAATTGGCCTATTTTATCTTTTATTCCACGGGAGTGATCTAATAAATTGAAACAACACATCCCTGCGAACGCTGAGCATCCTATACCATGCTGGAGCAATAAATTGTCAATAGTTGCCCTATTCTGCAAGATAGCCTTTTCATACGATTGTATATCCAGCAGCATATCTTGCAGAACTGCACTAGTGACATTCATCTGTTTTATCATAAAACAGGCAAGTTTTGATATTGTCCTGTGGTTATATGGCCAACCCTGGTACTCCTATCAAAGATACCCCTAAACTCATATATTCTAATCTAGAGAGGAGATTCACATTATAATCACAATTTTCTGGTAGCTGTAGGAAAGTGTCTCTCGTGTGTCGTGTCTGCATTGCTGGAAATAGTGGTAACATTGCTAATGTCAGCCTGGCTATTGTACAGGGTCCCTCTGTAATATTGGCCGGTATGTATGTGTAACTAGTATTCCCACAGGCCAATACCCATCCTGTTGGTAGAGGTACATGTTTGTCTAGGGATGGTACTGTTTTTGTAATATTACATTGCATATTCTTTCCTGATATTATCTTTTTACAACTACCTAAATCTCTATCACAAATATTTGGCTTAATCTTATTCTGCATTTTTGCTTGTATGCAGGGAGGCAATAGTGTCTCATCACAGGTGAAGTTATAACATATTTCTGCTGCTGTGACAAGACCTGTAATTACTTCTATCATATTACTCTGCAGATTCTCATATGTAGGACAGTCATAACAAGCATGATAAGGATTTACATATCCATATTTAACATCATGATCCTCCAAGTCTGTGTCGTTCCATTGGGAACGTAGGAGCTCCGTCCATACGTCTAGTGGGGTGGGGACTGCTACCAGACATGTCTCCAAAATGTTAGATGCCGATAAAGTGGTTTGGAGACAAAAGTCAGTTAAGTTCAGAGTTTTGGCCAGGTACAGCCATAAGTTCTCCTTTGTCTTGCATAGACTGTCTTCCCCTCTGCATTCTGTTTCCAGGTATATCTGTCTGTTCCACAGCCATGGGACAGTAAGTAGGAGACACAAAATTACAATTATTAAGGCACTACATCTCAGCCATCTCGAGGAATTTCCCGACTGCGTCATCTCGTTGGGGGTCAAGGCTGTCTGCCTCCGTTAGTACCCCTTCTGTATCTTCTTCGAGGTCAAGGCTGTCTGCCTCCGTTAGTACCTCTGGGCCTCGTTGGAGGTCAGGGCTGTCTGCCCCCGTTAGTACCTCTCTTTTCTTCACCAACTTAATCCTTGTGGCGTGGATCCACGTGGGCGATTGTTCAGTGAGGACCGCTGTTCTGGTGATCGCGACTACCTCGGTGGGTTGTCCGTAGGTGAAACTTCCTGGTTCCTTTCCCTTCTTTAAGATCTTGATCATCACCTGGTTGCCTATCCGGAATGGACGGGTTGATTCCTGTGAAAGAGAAGGAGACTTACAAGCCACTTTTTCTTCAGTTTTACTGAGGACTTTGATCAGATTAGTACTTCTCTCTGATCAGGTCCAAGTCCCCTTCCTGCACCACCAGGGGGCGTCTTGCCCATGGTGTGGGGAAAGGCCTACCCATGAGTATCTCAATGCTGTTTATGTCCTACTCTGTGGAAATGTGCTACTTAAGATGGAAGCACTGTGTTGGGGGAATGCATAACTTCCCCTCTTCGCAGACTAATCCTATCTCAGGATTTTTCTGCAATACTGGATAACACCAGTCCTGCTGTTCCTGTTCAGTGACATACCACTGAAGATCAGTAAGTATTTGCAGCATCTCAGGGGTTGGAGATGCCAAACATGGCATCTCCCAATGGTTATACAAACCTGTGAGGTTGCTTTTGGCAACTCATTTCGCCATCTTAACTGCCAGCGCATTGCCCTGTGAGACATGATCCTTACCATCTGCTGCCGTAAATCCTCTCCTCTGCCAGATCATACCATGGTCCCACACTACCCCATGTGTGTACCTACTCTCAGTATGAATGGTGACAGGTCTATCAGCATGTAGAATACATGTCCTAGTGAGTGCAATAAGCTCAGCTGCCTGCTGTGTTGAGTGCGGATGTCCTTGAGTAGGCCTACAACATCATGAGTGGTGTGCAAAATGGTGTAATGTCACATTGTGAAAGAATTTGCCGACTCTACCATCATAGCACAGGCTGCAAGAGAACGCAGACATGCCGGCATCCCCTGGACAGAGGTGGGCATTACCTTTGAGAAAAACACACAAGGACGCAACTTGCCTCCGTTTTCTTGTGTCAGTACACCCGCCATGGTTTTACAATTTTGGCGTGCAAACATGTGGAAGGGCATATTATAGTCAGGGAGGCCCAGCCCTGGACTCGACATGAGCGAACATTTCAGATAATCAAATGCATTGTACATTTCAGAAGACCATTTAATCAAATCTGGATTTCCATCCAGAGTGGCTTGCCTCAAAACATTGTCAATAGTGGGAGCAACCAGTAATCCATTGTCTACCGTTTATCATACCAAGGAAAGATAACATTTCTTTCTTGGTGTGCGGGGCGACCAAACCCGCAATAGACTGGACTCTTTCTGCGCTGATTCTCCGTTCACCTTTTGTGAGGACAAAGCCCAAGTATTCAACCTGCATTTTACACCATTGCATTTGCTTAAGTGTCACTTTGTGACCACATCCTGACAACCATTATAACAGTGATAAACCATCCTGAATGCTGGCCTCCGCTGACATGCTACACAGTAATAAATCATCGACATATTGCAGCAGCACAGAACCTTGGGGGGATGTACCATGACTCTAACATCGCTCGGAGGACTATGCTGTACACTACAGGTGAATCAGCATATCCCTGGGGCATCTCTGCACCAGGTCAGTTGGCGTCTGTCAAAGGAAAAAGCAAAAAGTAGTCTGGTTATCTTATCAACTGGGATAGAAAAGAAACCATTTTTCAGATCTATCACACTGAACCAAACAGCGTCTGCTGGAATGGCAGATAATAATTAAGTGACATCAGGTACAACAGGGGCTATAGGCACAATGATGTTGTTGATGGCCCTTAAATCCTGTACAAAGCGGGCAGCACCATCTGCCTTTGTCACTGGATTCACGGGCGTGCTGTAGGGTGAAATCACCTCTTCCAGGATTCCCTTTTGTAGGAATTCTTCTATCATTGGCCTAAGCCCATCAAGTTTCTCTTTTAACAGCAGGTATTGTTTCTGGAACACTGAGATGACACCTGGTTTCACAGTAGCTGTGTAATGTGTGCAATCTATGAATCCTGTGTCATATTCATTTGAGGACCATAATGCAGGGTTAATGTTATTCTGGGTGGTCCTGTATGTTTGCAAGAATCAGTGGCACTGGTGTAGAGACTGGAATGAGACCTGAGTGTACTCTTATGTCCTGATTCTTTGCTGATACCTGCAAGTTAAGCCTAATGAACAAATCTCTCCCTAATAGGCTGACTGGGCAATCTAGTATAATGCTAAATACATGACATGATGTATTCCCTGTCCATGGTTTCTACTGGTAAGGAATCTGTTCTGTATGTCCTTGTCAGTACCCCATTTTTTCCCATAGAGGGCTCACATTTCCTTCCTGACACTCTGAGTCACCTAAGTCCGCCCCTTTTGGTGGACGCTTTGGTCTGTCTTCTGTTCTGCCATTAGTATCTTAGCTGTCCATACGAGCAGAGCTCTGATGTTAAGCACAACACTGAACATGTAACATGTAACTGCAAACATTGAAACAAACAGATCTGACAATACAGACATGAACACACAAAGGGCCCATAAAAACTTTTCATTGAAATAAAAATGTACAGCTTGATCAATGCTGTTGGTACCAATAAAAAACCCAAAAAACTTCCAATAAAATAAAATTCTTAATGCGCATATTTAAAAACAAATACCGTATTCCATACGCATTCATATACATTTTCATGTACTCATCTTCACAAACCAGCTCATAACCACGCCCTTATACATAAAATATGAATTACACACACAGCTCTGCTACGTACATATAACTCAGAGCCACACCCATTCACATTCCACTGAATCATGTATCTTTCACCCAATCACACAATCTCTTTGTTACATCCCAAAACTTGCAGCACAGACAAACACAGCAATTGCTGATGGTCTGTCGCTGTAAAACAATATACATGTTAATCATACAGTCATTTTGTTAAAATTAACAAATCATCTTATATGCCATGTCGTTTTTTTTTTTTTTTGTTTTTTTTTTTTTTAGTGTTACACACATCGCCACTTATTGTATATAACTAACCCTTCCCCCATTTCCTCTGCCTTGCGTCTCCTATTTCAGGAGTGTTCGAACAGGGGAAGTAAAGCAATACATCAAGGACATTCAGCTGTACCACATGTTCCTCAAACTTTTACTCACATCTGAATAAGAACTTATTGGGTGCAACCTTAGATTGATACGAGTGGACACTTCCAATTAGCATCATCACTGCAGGCACATTTTAAACCATCGGAACATACAATTTGGAAAGATACAATCAATACTGGAGCCCTGTCTGGAATATCTTATAGATAACACAGGTTAGTATCTTCACATTGCTGCTTATGCATTACCAATTAGCAGCCCCCCTCCCCCCTCAACCCCCATATGAAATTCCTGAGCAGAGAAGGGGGGTGAGATGGGAGGGGGCTCTCTCTGAAAACACATCTCAAACAGGACAGGAAGAAGTTTTTTTTTTTGTAGTACTACAAGTGACATTTTGGAATGTGGTGGGGGGGGAGGGATGCCTCATGGCAACCTTTGTTCTCTATAGGATTCAAAATCCTCCATCTTGAAATAAGAAATGCTGCTCATTTCATTTCTCTAACTTCAAGTTCTCTCAGTCACTTCCCTATACACTTTTTCACAATTACTCAGCTTGCACCAGGCTATTATTATCCTTTAACAACTTCTCTCTTCAACTATCAATACACTTATGCATTAACTGTCCATCTTTTAGTGCTGTAATCTCTAATTCCAGGGACTATAAATCGTCACTATTTAAACACACACAGATCATTAGGGCAACAAAACTTAACCAGTTCATTTCTGAACGTTTAACACAA
Source organism: Bufo bufo (assembly GCF_905171765.1). Lineage (NCBI taxonomy): Eukaryota > Metazoa > Chordata > Amphibia > Anura > Bufonidae > Bufo > Bufo bufo. The sequence continues at coordinate 71,260,310 of NC_053399.1, read as the reverse complement.
GCCCTTTCTAATTGCAAACACTGAGACACTTTTTCCCTTGCCATGAATTAACTTCCTGACTCTGCTGTGTCTTCTCACTCACAATAGCCCCCCTTCACAATCACGGGAGTTCTGATGTAACTGATTTTCATCCCTGCCAGCCTGGCATAACATTCTGTTTCACATTTTAACTGTCAATTCTCAAATCTTGCCCAATTGTCTACTCATGTGTTAACTAGGAAATAATTTGTGGGACTAGACCGTGCAACAAAGTTTACATGTTGGCAGTGATAGAAACAGAATGATTTCAAAGCGGGATGCGACCGTAAACTTACCACCCGGCCAACATCTCACACAGACAGATAATCTTAATACCTCTAAAATACTTATACTATATATACATAAGAGTTAATTCAAGCTTGTATCCTTCTGTTCCCGGAACAGATATCCTTATATAGTGCACTATCTCTTAACGATACGGACTCAAATGAGCCTCTTACAATCAACATTTTATAACGATATGGACTCAATGATATGAGCCGCTTACAATCAACATTTTATAACGATATGGACTCAATGATATGAGCCGCTTACAATCAACATTTTATAACGATATGGACTCAATGATATGAGCCGCTTACAATCAACATTTTATAACGATATGGACTCAATGATATGAGCCGCTTACAATCAACATTTTATAACGATATGGACTCAATGATATGAGCCGCTTACAATCAACATTTGCGTGAACCAGACATCGCAATCCACTGAAATCATAAATAGATGGTTCGACTTACTTGAATGGGATTTTTGGTCATTGCTCCCAGGTCCAAGGCGGACAAAAATTGATGTCTTTCACGGTAGACCTGAAGAGTTGACCCTCCCAATCCCGGAAACTGAGCCCCCAAATCTGTAAGGAAAATTTACTCTCTTCCCTAACGGTGTGTCCCTGACACATGATTTCAGTGGCCAGCTTGAATTAAGTCTTACCGGTACCGGGAGAATGAAGAAGATAGACCACATGAACACATGTCTATTTCCAATCCATTCTGGTTTATTCACAGCTGGCAAACAGTTTTAATAGAGGGGGTTGAGCTTCCTTTACATCCAATCATATGTTAGCATTAGTATTTGACCAATAGTATGGTCACACATAAGCTCTGCATTAACATCATAGCTGACTCATAGTAACAGCATTTGACCAATCAGGTATATACACATAGGCTAGCATACAGTTGAACGAGATGTCCTTTTATGGCTAGAAGGCTGTTCATACTTTCAACATGTATGGATTTCATGAAACAGTTTAAGGAAGTGTCTCACATTCCATAGGGGGGAGGGAGGTTTTGTAGTGCACTAACCAAATGTAATACACGTGGCTAAATGAGACAAAATGGAGTCACATATATCCCATCAGGCCGTGATATCAGTTTGTTGCTGTGGGGTAAGGTAGACACTTCTGCAGATAGTGACAAAACTCCTGCAGAACCTGTACCTGTCCCTTTAAGGATCTAAGGGAGCTGCACTTTGACCTGCATGGGGAAAGAATATTGACCATTGGAAACAATGGTGCTGGTCAAGTGCAAAGTGATGGTAACAAAAGTGCGGAAATGCATAAGGAAAATATGATGTCATATGAAATATGTGGTGACAGTGATATAACTTTTCCGTTGCAGGTTGTGGTCAGGGGAGAAGCGCCCCCTGGTGGTAAAAATGTAAATGATGATAAAACTTTATTTTCTGCATCTGCTATGTTTCATGAAGCGCGATATGACGTAATCAAAAAGCTTGAAGACATGCCTATAACTAGTGTGGAGCAAAGCCCAGCTCCAGCTCAGTGTTTGAAGGTGCAGGAGAATATGATAGGGTTAGAGGGTTTACCGCACGTACCAGAGGGGGAAATGCAGTCTCCACAATGTTGGTTGGTTACTAAGGAAGTGTCCCAGGTGGGGATTAGCTCATCGGTGCCCCTAGAGGTCAGAATTAATAATGACACGAGCGGTATAGGTGATGTATGTGCTGTGACCGATAGCAACCCAGAGAGTGAAGCTACCATGTCAAGGTCCTGTGAAACAAAGGTGGTTACTAGTAGCGACCAGACAGTTATATCTGACGAGATGAGAATTAAGTCGGGTGACGTCAGCCTAGGGTCTGAAGCCCATATCCAGACAGTTGTAGGTGACCTGACACGACAGTACAGCTGCAAAAAGGAGGATGATCTCTCTCTCTCTGTCTCTGTCTCTGTCTCTCTCTCCTCACGCTCCCTAGAAACGTTGGAGACGGGACTAGCTGTCTTCACAGAGCAACTGAAGAAGGCTTCAGAAAGGGCAAAGAAGGAGAGCCAGAAAGAGAATGGTGATACTCCTACATCTGCTGCAGCAGAGCCGAGCAAGGAGCAGCTGGAACCAGAGGCCAAAAAGCGAGGTACTTCCCACAAGCTTGTGCAAAAAGCTGAAAAGAAACTGCTGAAAAACATGGAGTTGGTGGTTCAGCGCCTGGAGAAACAGGGTGTGACATACAAAAAGGTGGAGAAAACCAAGAACAAACTTCAGCGAGGATTGGATGATCTGATGGTGGACCTGGACCACCAGAAGCAAGTTATGTCTAATCCAGCGAAGAAACAGGAGAAATGTGACTGGCTCCTAGCTGAAGAGAAATACATCTCGGCTCGATATGGTGAAAAACGTGACCAAACAAAGACTGATGCTTGGGAAAAGGAGACCAAGGCCCTCTCCTTGGCTAAAGCCCTGGAAAAAGCGCTTGAGGAGTGGCTGAATTGGAGAGGCTGAACAAGCAACTCAGAGCAGAGAATGAAAATCTCATGAGCTTAAAAGATGAGTTGGAGAAATCTAAGTGTGCTCTCAAACAGCAGGTGGAAGGTGAGAAACCTGAAGAGGAGAGTTCTCTGGAAGATGTCAAGAAGCCAGAGCCTGTTAAAAATGGGACTGGAGAGGCTGGCACTGTGGTGCTGGCTGTGGCAGAGAAGATGGAAGATGCTTCTGCTAAACCAAATGATGGGGCTGATGTGGATGCTGAAGACCTCAGACCCGTGGTAGCGTGTAGCCTAGGCCTGGAAGACGTCCCCTCTGCATACAAGGCCTTCCAAATAGCCAGCAGCCTGCTGGGGAAGAAGTACGAGGAGGTGAACGATCAGTTTTCGGATCCGGGCTATTACGATGGGCTGTATTTTCGGACTCCTCCACAAAATGAGAACAGGGTCCTGGGTGAGCCTCTGGAGAAAATGACAGAAGACGAGGAGTCTGCTGAAGACCCTGGTGCCTCCTGCCTCGATGAGAAAGATGGGGAGGGGTTAACAGGGCAAGTTTATGGTGCCATGTCCGAGAAGGATGAGAAGGCGGTCAAAGAGACTGGAGACTTCAAGAAGACAAAGACTGAAAAAGTGAAGGCCAATATTCTGGTTGACATGAAGTCCCCAGGTTCTACAGAGACCAAAGTTAAGCCAAAGGGAGCCGCGGCCGAAGTGGAAAAAGCCGCTAAAGAAGCAGAGGTCTCTAAAACTGTCATAGTAGCTGGAGTAACTACTGTTGGAAAGAAGGAAGAAGTGACCCAGATGCATGTAAAAGAAGCGAGTAGGGGCAAGCATGCTCTGCTGAAGGAGCCCTGCAAAGCAAAGGAGAAAGTGTCGGGATATGACTATGACTGGGAACAGTTTAGGCAAGAGCTGCAGCAGTCAAAGAAAGGACGTGAGGCGCATGTACAGGAGCCAGAGGATCTAAAAAGAGAGAGAGATCAAAATATACGACAGCGCATCATCATCTCTTGGGAAAGAGTAAGAAAAGAGTATCTGGCCATGAGATGGGCACATGAGGCCTTTAGGCAGTTTCTGTTAGGCAAGATGTTGGTTTTGGTGATAAACCAAGCTCTGCTGGCGTGGGTCTGGCAGAACAAAGGGAAGGTACGTGTCACCGAGGTTCCTGGCCTCGGTGAAATAAGAACCGGTAATTTTCTGTGTCAGTGGCAGCTAGTGCTCGCTGACACTGGGTTACTTAGTGTGGCTGTAAAGCCAATCTGGGCCGGTTCTTATTGGGAGCAGCCAAAGAGCAGGGTGGGTGGCTGTTCCCCACGTCCAGGCCAGGTCGATACCCTCTCACCAGCCTCCCGTGGTTATGCAGGTGTTCACCCTCACGGGCTTGAACAAAGGGGGGGGATATGTGAGACAGTGACAGGTCTCACTCAGGTTAGAGGCAAGGAAGGGGTGGATAGTGTGGTCCACACCCCTGTTCCACCACAGGTGAGAAAAGCTGGAGGTAATCAGCCTGGCATTAGGCACCTCCCAGAGTGTCAGAAAGGGGGTAGTGTGTTACCTGTGGACAGAGGCCTGGAGGCTCTGTCTGTGTGGTCTCAGCTGAGCAAGGCTGAGGGACCACAAGGCTGGGAGATAGCCTGGGAGGGTCGCAGGGCCATAGTCAGGCAGACTACTGAGCCCCAATCCCCCACAAGAAACACTGGACTGGAGACAGTGGGCGTACTGTGCTCTGTACAGCCAAGAGGCTGTGGGACATTGGCTGACAAAGCCGCACAAGTTCACAGGGTGTGAACTGTGACTTTAGGTGAGTCAGGATATTATATGTTTAGTTAGAGCCCAGCCGGGCAGGTGTTTATTTTGTACCATTTATGTTTGGATTGCTGAGGAGCCAAATAAAGTGATGTTTGGACCAGAAACTTGGTGTCTGGCGACGATATTTGTGTGAATCACCCCCGGAGAAAAGCTAAACCCCTACAATAATATATATATATATATATATATATATATATTTGACACAACCTGGAATAAAATAAAACATGAATAATGTAGCATAAGCATGTGGACACAGTGTTCCTCTGCAGGGCACGCTTGTTCCTCATTTCCCAGAATCCATCACATCTGTGAAAATATAAAAAAAGAAGAAAACTATCAGTCCTTAATGTAGCTTGTTTGTGTTCATAGTCCACTATCTACACGCAGGATTACGACCACATTACACATGCAGAAACATTATAGGGCAAACCACCTCCCTAAGAATACAATCCTGGATTGTAATCCATATTGAGCCCATTAGGCTTCAAACAATCCAAAGTATATATCCAATATAGCTCCTTCTTTTTCAACATCAATACTCTATTGCCCCCACGCCTGGGCATGGGAATATGGTCTATAATCCAGCATTTAAGATCCTTCTCAGAGTGTTTAAATTCAGAGAAATGTTTCGGAATTGGCAAATCTTGCCGTTTTTTAAGAATCGTGTACCGGTGGTTGTTTAGACGCGTCTTCAGATCAGTGGACGTTTCTCCCACATATAACAGCCTGCATGGGCAGGTTAGAACATAAATAACAAAATTGGAGTTACATGTGAGATGAAAACGTATCGGATAAGTGACTCCTGTTGTTGGGTGTACAAAAGATCTACCCTTGCATATCATTCTACAGTTGACACAACATAGGCAGGGGAAACTCCCCTTGCCCTGTGTAGTCAAAGTAGTTTGTGTCAATCTGGATTTGGGACCAATATCTGCTTTCACTAGCTGGTCACGTAGGTTTCTTGATGTACAATATGAAAAAAGTGGAGGGGATCTGAATTCAGGCACCCTACTGAGACAAACACCCAGAATACCCCAATGTCTTTTGATAATACAGTTTATTTCCTCACTTTGTTCAGTATACTTGGAGATAAAGGGAATCCTGGTCTGAGACCTATTTGTTTCCCTTCTCTTCAAGGTGCTGCTCCTATCCATGGTGTGGATCTTGTCAATGTGGGAATCAAGTAACCGGGGGGGGTGGTATCCCCTTTTCAGGAATTTCTTGGCCATAGTATTCAGGGAATGATCTAAAATTTCTGGTTCAGAGACAATCCTTTTGACTCTGAGAAATTGGGAAAAGGGCAGATGTTTTACCATGTTGCGTGGATGACCGCTATCAAAACACAAGAGGGTGTTCTTGTCTGTAGGTTTGGTAAACAACTGTGTGTGTAACTTCCCCTCGCTGTACCTAACTGTGGTATCCAGAAACTGAATCTCAGTCTCTGAGTATACCAGAGTAAACTGTAAATCTTTGTTCACACTATTCAAGAATGCATGGAATTCAGACAATTGAACAACACTGCCTGTCCATATGAGATTTGTGCACTTTAGGAAGTATATATATAACCGGTGTGACCGGACGGTCAACTGTAAGAAATTCGCACAAATCATCATCAATAATGCCCGCCATGACTGCGTCCGTTAAACACTGCTTAATCAGCCTTGCGATATCAAACTTGGGATCAGCCTGAAGGACTGAATATACCTCCGCATCATCAAGCTGGCGTTTGACCTCTGCTACATATTTGGTAGTATCCATGATAACTACTGCACCCCCTTGTCAGCGGGTTTCACTGTCAAAAGGGGGTCATGCCTCAATTGGTCTAGTGCCTCAACCTCCAACCTGGAAAGGTTTGGATGTTTAAATGCACTATTACCACATCTAGACTTGTATGCTGCTATATCAGATCTCACTGCCATAATATATGCATCAATAGCAGGTTCGTTGACATATGGAGTAAAATAGCTTTTCAACGACAGATTGAGACGTCCCAGGGAGAACTCGCTAGCCTGGGGTGTCATGATCTGTATCTTGTTGTTAAACCAGACCTTAAGTTTAATTCTGCGAAAAAATGAACACAAATCAGCATCTAGCTGAAACCAATTCAAAGAGGTAGTAGGGGAAAAAGAAAGTCCCTTGTTCAGAACACTCACTTGGCCTGGAGTGAGCACCCTGGATGACAGGTTGATCACAGTCATTTCCTCTTGGTCATCTGTGGTTTGCTGGCCTGGGCTCTGATCTTGTTGTTTCGAAGTTGCCTATGTTGTGTCAACTGTAGAATGATATGCAAGGGTAGATCTTTTGTACACCCAACAACAGGGGTCACTTATCCTATACGTTTTCATCATGTAACTCCAATTTTGTTATTTATGTTCTAACCTGCCCATGCAGGCTGTTATATGTGGGAGAAACGTCCACTGATCTGAAGACGCGTCTAAACAACCACAGGTACACGATTCGTAAAATAAACTGCAAGATTTGCCGATTCTGAAACATTTCTCTGATTTTAAACACTCTGAGAAGGATCTTAAATGCTGGATTATAGACCATATTCCCATGCCCAGGCGTGGGGGCAATAGAGTATTGATGTTGAAAAAGAAGGAGCTATATTGGATATATACTTTGGATTGTTTGAAGCCTAATGGGCTCAATATGGATTACAATCCGGGATTGTATTCTTAGGGAGGTGGTTTGCCCTATAATGTTTCTGCATGTGTAATGTGGTCGTAATCCTGCGTGTAGATAGTGGACTATGAACACAAACAAGCTACATTAAGGACTGATAGTTTTCTTCTTTTTTTTATATTTTCACAGATGTGATGGATTCTGGGGAATGAGGAACAAGCGTGCCCTGCAGAGGAACACTGTGTCCACATGCTTATGCTACATTATTCATGTTTTATTTTATTCCAGGTTGTGTCATATATATATATATATATATATATATATATATATATTCTTGGAATGTCAGCTCTGGGTCATCAGGAGATCCCTGCCAGGGGTTATAAACTAGAGGTGATGTGCAGGCTTTGTGGAGACAGGCGTGGCGTGTCCAGTCATGTTTGTCGACACTTTATGCCCACTAGGGTGGAGGGTCTGCACCTTTTGATAGGGTACAGCCTCCCCATATATCTATCCTCTAAGATACCCTGCACATATGACCCTGGGTGAGCTGCCATACTCCGCGATGGCGCTGCCCGCATCTAGCACAAATGGGCATGCGCGCACGGTAGTAGATGCTTTACCTATGGTAAAATGGCCGCTTGAGTGGATTACAGTTAGAGCGCATGCTCCACAAACGGCGCTCCGTGACCTCATGTTGTAGGCTTTTGATGCAACCTGGCGCTTGCGCTGTAGCCTCTTCCGAACGCCGAGTTTGGCGATAGTCTGCATGTGGGACCCAGGTGCTCTTACAGGGTATGTAATTGTTTTTCAGATTTCCATGCATCGCATCACTCCTCCCACTGGTATATTAGATGATGATGCACATATGTATTAAATTTATTGCACTTGGCACTTTATTATGTATTTTATAAAATCGCTAATATGTATGCACTTTATTTCTATATGGGTATGTCCTCACATGGACCGTATGCACTACATAGGGATATTGGATTTTTCAATGCTGTTTTAAATAATCTTTTTTATGCACAATATGTTGATTGATGTAATTGCTTTATTGATTATTGTATGTAGGGGTTGGACTATATATACCCCATGTTGCAATTGTGTTCACTGCTTGAAAAAGGCTCTTTGTATAAACTGAAACGTTGCCTACACCACATGGGTGAATAAACCACTTATGGAGTGCTGTCCGGTTTCATATAATATATATGTATATATATATATATATAGAGAGAGAGATATTACTACTATATTACTGCTTCTATGGGCCCTGGAGACATGGATCAGTGATGGCCAGTTTGTCGAGTTCACCCGCGAACAAATGCGGGCTGCCATCTTAACTCACAAGTCCGGCGATGCACAGGTAAGTCCTTACCTGTGCGCGAGCCGGTCTGAAACAAATGTGGTCACCGGGAGCAGGCAGTTCCCGAGAACAGCCACCGGGGGCCTTCATTGGGTTGTTCTCAGAAATGCCTGCTCCCGATGACCGCATTTGTTTCAGACCGGCTAGCGGCACAGGCACAGGTAAGGACTTGTGCGTTAAGATGGCAGCCCGCATGTGTTCGCGGGCGAACACGGCGAACTGGCCATCACTGACATGGATCATTATTCCCCTGTAACTTGAGATAAGCATGGACATCTGGAACAAATTTTGATCCCAGCCACCCTACTGATGAATAGCCTCTAGTGTTGTAATTTTGTCCATATATGTCCCCAACTGTGAATAAGCTGTTAAGGCCAGTTTAAACCAGTTCCATTATGCCTTAAAGAAGTCTATATAACTTGAAGCTGAATAAAGACAGACAGGACTTCTGTGAAACCTCCATCCAGAGTGTCTCATTCTTATATAAGAACTAAGAAGAATTGCCTCCTTAATGAGAGGCAATTACTACTGACAATTACTTACTGACAATTACTACTGTTATGGGAGCACAGTGAGGGCATACCTACTCTGAAGGGGCACAGAGACAGCATTACTACTGTGAGGAGGGCACAATGAGGGCATAAGCACTGTGAAAGGGACACAACAAAGGGATAAGTATTTTAAGAGGGTGCCCTTTTTAAAGAGGACCTTTCATAGGTCCAAACATAAACTAGGTAGCAGAACATGTAGGGGTTAATGCAGGGATGTCCCTGCACTTACTATAATTTCTGTCGGGAGCTCCGTTCGCCCGCTGTGGCCCCGGTTACATTCTTCCGTGCTGTATGCTAAGTAATAGCGTCAGAACACCAGGGAGGAGACATCCGCTTTTCTCCCTGGGCATTCCTTCTCCCAGGTCCTCTTTAACCCCTTAAGTACGTCCTAACTTCAAAACTACATTGCGGCGCGGCGGGGGTTAATCGGAACAGGATGTCCGCTGAAATCATTTAGCGGGCATTTTGTCAAAACGCTGGGGGGGGGGTCATTTAACCCCCCCCCCCGCATCGGCGATCGCAGCAAACCGCAGATCAATTCAGACCGCAGATCAATTCTGCCTTCCGGTGACGAGCCTGTGAGATCCAGCCCCCTGGATCTCACAGGCCGGAAGCTGTATGAGTAATACACACAGTATTAGGCCTCATGCACACGACAGTATATTTTCACGGTCCGCAAAACGGGGTTCCGTTGTTCCGTGATCAGTTTCCTTTTTTGTTTCCGTGACCAGACATGAAGGAAAGTGAAAAAAAATCTAAGTCAAGTTTGCCTTGCAAATAGGAAAAAAAACGGACGCGGATGACAATCTTGTGTGCCTCTGTGTTTTTTCACGGACCCATTGACTTGAATGGGTCCGCGAACCGTTGTCCTTGAAAAAAATAGGACAGGTCCTATTTTTTTCACGGACTGGAAATACGGATCACGGACGCGGATGACAAACGGTGCATTATCCGAGTTTTCAACGGACCCATTGAAAGTCAATAGGGCCGCAGAAAATCATGGAAAACGGAACAACGGACACGGAACACAACAACGGTCGTGTGCATGAGGCCTTACTCATACAGCCAATGCATTCCAATACAGAAGTATTGGAATGCATTGTAAAGGGAATTAGACCCTCTAAAGTTCAAGTCCCAAAGTGGGACAAAAAATAAAGTTTTTCCCCCAAAAAATTAAGTTTCATGTAAAAATTAACAAAAACGTCATTTTCCCCAAATAAAGTTAAAAAAAATTGGTAACGAATAGGGGAAAAAAAAAGTATACATATTAGGTATCGCCGTGTCCGTATGGACCGGCTCTATAAACATATCACATGACCTAACCCCTCAGATGAACACCGTAAAAAATAAAAAGTGTGCTAAATAAACAATTTTTTTGTCACCTTACATCACAAAAAGTAAAACAGCAAGCAATCAAAAAGGAGTTTGCTCACCAAAATAGTACCAATATAACCGTCCTCATCTCGCAAAAATCATACCCTACCCAAGGTAATCGCCCAAAAACTGAAAAAATCTATGGCTCAGAATATGGAAGACACTAAAACATCTTTTTTTTATTTTTTAAAAAGCTGCTAGTAAAACTTGCATAAATAAGAAAAAGTATACATATTAGGTATCACCGCGTCCGTATCGACCGGCTTTATAAAAATATTACATGACCTAACCCCTGAGATGAACACCGTAAAAAATAAAAAGTGTGCTAAATAAACAATTTTTTGGTCACCTTACATCACAAAAAGTGTAATAGCAAGCGATCAAAAAGTCATATGCACCCCAAAATAGTGCCAATAAAACCGTCATCTCATCCCGCAAAAATAATACCCTACCCAAGGTAATCGCCCAAAAACTGAAAAAATTATGGCTCTCAGACTATGGAAACACTAAAACATGATTTTTTTTTTTTTTGCTTCAAAAATGAAATCATTGTGTAAAACTTACATAAATAAAAAAAAAGTATACATATTAAGTATCGCAGCGTCCGTGACAACCCGGTCTATAAAAATATCACATGATCTAACCTGTCAGACGAATGTTGTAAATAACAAAAAATAAAAACAGTGCCAAAACAGCTATTTCTTGTCACCTTGCCTCACAAAAAGTGTAATATAGAGCAACCAAAAATCATATGTACCCTAAACTAGTACCAACAATACTGCCACCCTATCCCGTAGTTTCAAAAATGGGGTCACTTTTTTGGAGTTTCTACTCTAAGGCCTCTTTCACACGGGCGTTGCGGGAAAATTTGCGGGTGCGTTGCGGGAACATGCACGATTTTTCTGCGCGAGTGCAAAACATTGTAATGCGTTTTGCACTCGCGTGAGAAAAATTGCGCATGTTTGGTACCCAAACCTGAACTTCTTCACAGAGATTGGGGCTTGGGATTAGTGTTCTGTAGATTGTATTATTTTCCCTTATAACATGGTCATAAGGGAAAATAATAGCATTCTGAATACAGAATGCATAGTAAAATAGCGCTGGAGGGGTTTAAAAATAAATAGAAAATCATTTAACTCACCTTAATCCACTTGCTCGCGCAGCCAGCATCTCCTTCTATCTTCATTTTAGCTGTGTGGAGGAATAGGACCTGTGGTGACGTCACTCCGGTCATCACATGATCTTTTACCATGGTGATGGATCATGTGATGACCGGAGTGACGTCACCACAGGTCCTGTTCCTCCACACAGCTAAGATGAAGACAGAAGGAGATGCCGGCTGCGCGAGCAAGTGAATTAAGGTGAGTTAAATGATTTTTTATTTTTTTTTAACCCCTCCAGCGCTATTTTACTATGCATTCTGTATTCAGAATGCTATTATTTTCCCTTATAACCATGTTATAAGGGAAAATAATAATGATCGGGTCTCCATCCCGATCATCCCCTAGCAACCGTGCGTGAAAATCGCACCGCATCTGCACTTGCTTGCGGATGCTTGCGATTTTCACGCAACCCCATTAATTTGTATGGGGCCTGCGTTACGTGAAAAACGCAGAAAATAGAGCATGCTGGGATTTTCACGCAACGCATAAGTGATGCGTGAAAATCACCGCTCATGTGAACAGCCCCATAGAAATGAATGGGTCGGGATTCAGTGCGGGTGCAATGCGTTCAACTCAAGCATCGCATCCGCGCGGAATACTCGCCCGTGTGAAAGGGGCCTAAGGGTGCATCAGGGGGGCTTCAAATGGGACATGGTGTCAAAAAAAACAATCCAGCAAAACCTGCCTTCCAAAAACCGTATGGCATTCCTTTCCTTCTGCACCCTGCCGTGTGCCCGTACAGTGGTTTACGACCACATATGGGGTGTTTCTATAAACTACAGAATCAGGGCCATAAATATCGAGTTTGGTTTGGCTGTTAACCCTTGCTTTGTAACTGGAAAAAAAATATTAAAATGGAAAATCTGCCAAAAATTTTGACATTTTTAAATTGTATCTCTATTTTCCATTAATTCTTGTGGAACACCTAAAGGGTTAACAAAGTTTGTAAAAATCAGTTTTGAATACCTTGAGGGGTGTAGTTTATAGAATGGGGTCATTTTTGGGTAGTTTCTATTATGCAAGCCTCGCAAAGTGACTTCAGACCTGAACTGGTCCCTAAAAATTGGGTTTTTAAAAATTTCTGAAAAATTTCAAGATTTGCTTCTAAACTTCTAAGCCTTGTAACATCCCCAAAAAATAAAATATCATTCCCAAAATGATCCAAACATGAAGTAGACATATGGGGAATGTAAAGTAATAACTATTTTTGGAGGTATTACTATGTATTATAGAAGTAGAGAAATTGAAAATTTGAAATTTTTTACACATTTTTGGTAAATTTGGTATTTTTTTATAAATAAAAATGATTTTTTTTACTTTATTTTACCAATGTCATGAAGTACAATATGTGACAAAAAAAAAAATTGACACTGGTCAGATTTGCAGAAAATGGCCTGGTCCTTAAAGGGACACTGACAGGGCCAAAAAGCATATTTAGGTATATATATGACATTACAGGTTTTATAAAGTGTATTAGAATCATCTAAGTTATCCCCCCTGTCCACCTTATAACTGCAGTAAAATGAAGTTTTATAACCTGCTTGAATCGTGTTCAATCTGCCCAAGGGCCGGCGTTTCTTCTCAACTTGCGCCCAGCCAGCCTTGCCCCAACTGCCGTTTGAAGCGCCGCCCAGCTAATCAATATTCACTTCGCTGGGCGGCTACTAGTTTCCCCGACTCAAGATCCGGCGCATGCCCAATACAATACTATGGGCATCGTCCTCCGGCTCATCTTCAGCGCATGCGCCCGGCACCCTCACTGGCCGGGATCGCATGGCGCCTGCGCACAAATAATCAGATTGTGCGCAGGCGCGATGCGATCCCGGCCAGTGAGGGTGCCGGGCGCATGCGCTGAAGATGAGCCGGAGGACGATGCCCATAGTATTGTATTGGGCATGCGCCGGATCTTGAGTCGGGGAAACTAGTAGCAGCCCAGCGAAGTGAATATTGATGAGCTGGGCGGCGCTTCAAACGGCAGTTGGGGCAAGGCTGGCTGGGCGCAAGATGAGAAGAAACGCCGGCCCTTGGGCAGATTGAACACGATTCAAGCAGGTTATAAAACTTCATTTTACTGTAGTTATAAGGTGGACAGGGGGGATACTTAGATGATTCTAATACACTTTTTATAAAACCTGTAATGTCATATATACCTAAATATGCTTTTTGGCCCTGTCAGTGTCCCTTTAAGGTGAAATAAGGCTGAGTCCTTAAAGGGAACCTGTCACCAGGATTTTGTGCATAGAGCTGGGGACATGGGCTGCTAGATGGCCGCTAGCACATCTGCAATACCCAGTCCCCACAGCTCTCTGCGCTTTTATTGTGTTAAAAAATCTTTTTGATCCATATGCAAATGACCTGATATGAGTCCTGTGTCCGTAGATGAGTCAAGCGGAAAGGAGCCCAGCACCGCCCTGCGTCCTCCGAATCTCCTCCTTGCTGGCTGACATCAGAGCTGGAGCGCCGAAATCTCGCGATGCGTGAGCTAGCGCATGCGTAGTTCGTTCCCTGTGCTGATGCCAGCACAGGGAATAAACATGATGCCGACACTGCACATGTGCTAGCTAGCGCATCGCAAGATTTCGGCGCTCCAGCTCTGTGACGTCAGCCAGCAAGGAGGAGATTCGGAGGACGCGGGGCGGTGCTGGGCTCCTTTCCGCTTGACTCATCTACGGACACAGGACTCATATCAGGTCATTTGCATATTGATCAAAAGTTTTTTAACACAATAAAAGCGCAGAGAGCTGTGGGGACTGGGTATTGCAGATGTGCTAGTGGCCATCTAGCAGCCCATGTCCCCAGCTCTATGCACAAAATCCTGGTGACAGGTTTCCTTTAAGGGGTTAAAGTATTGGGGGGGGGGGGTGCCAAACACCCTAGGCATGCCACTGCTAATGGAGGCGTTCTTAATACTGGGATCCACATTATGACATTGACAAGCCACACCCCCTTTAGAGTGTGGCTTGACTTGGCCTTATTTTTTGTTGGGAAAGGTGACAATCCTAGTGGCACATGTTGTCCCTATTTTCGATTTTAAAAAGTTGGGAGGTATTAAAGAGGACCTTTCACTAGAATAAAACATCTAAACTAACTATACAGACATGTAGAGCGGCGCCCAGGGATCTCCCTGCACTTACTGTTATACCTGGGCGCCGCTCCGTTCGCCCGGTATAGCCTCCGGTATCTTCATATGTTAGGCTCCACCCAGGGGAACCTGACGGCGTCTCTTTCTCCTATGCTGTAGCGCTGGCCAATCGCAGCGCTCAGCTCATAGCCTGAGAGAAAAAAAAACTCTCAGGCTATGAGCTGAGCGCTGCAATTGGCCAGCGCTACAGCATAGGAGAAAGAGACGCCGTCAGGTTCCCCTGGGTGGAGCCTAACATATGAAGATACCGGAGGCTATACCGGGCGAACGGAGCGGCGCCCAGGTATAACAGTAAGTGCAAGAGGCTGTATTACACACCATATGAAACCCCGTGCACGTGTTGGTACCTACCACTGCACTAACCCTGAGACGACGCGCTGGATCCACCGTGCCGATACGACATACCGATACGAGGGGCGACATACCGATACGAGGGGCGAGGAGAGAATCCCTCTCCTCGCCCCTCTTTTTTGGGTTGTGTCTAAACTCCAGACACCAAACGAACCTGATCCTTTTGCAGTATGGGAAATAGCCAGGTCTCTAAGAGCTGTCTAAACTCCAGACACGGTACGGACCTTTTAGCCCCCTAGTGGACGGGTCCGGAACAGAGCTAGTGTTTAGCCAGCTCACAGTGATTTGGCTAAACTCCAGACACGGTGCGGACCTCTCGACCCCCTGGTGGTCAGGTACGGAACTATGATGGGATTTAGCAGATTCAAAGTGAATTGGCTAAACTCCATACTCAGTAAGGACCTTATTAACCCTTTGTGGTATGTGATCCATTACAATTAATTTTGCCAAATAAAGTTGAACAGATGAGTGGTAGAAAATCTTTTTTATTTTTAAAGAAGAAGACCGGAAGGTTTTAAAAGATCAGTTTTTACATTTTTTTTTTGTTTCAGTACTGTCTCAGTTTCCGTTCCATTTTTCTGTTTGGTTTGCGTTTTTTGAGGAACTTAAACAAGGCATATACAGTAATTACATTCTAAAATTCAGCTGGGACATGATTTGCGGGCAATAATATGACCTGTTCTATCTTTGAACTGAAAAACGGAAACTGAATGCATACAGAGTACATTCCGTTTTTGTTGCGGACCCATTGAAATTAATGGTTCCATATATGGGATTGAAAAAGCGTTCTGCCAAACGGAAACAAAAAACGTTTGTGTGCAGGAGGCCTAACTGTTTAATATCGCCATCAAACATAAATCCGTATCATGGACGCCCTTCACCCCGAGTCCTGTGAGAACAGGGTTTGAGCTCAGATGATGCTGCAGATGAGCCTCTAATCACTGAGAAATGTCCGCCTTCCAGTGTACGAGAAAACTAAAGTATCAGCTCAAATTTTCTATTCATCAAGAGTTATCTGTGAAATGTTCCCATCAAAGTATACATTCAGATTGCAATACTCTAGCAGTAACCTGTGATTTCACAGTCATCATGGTCAAAGGAAAGCTCAGCATGTGGCCCCATCATTTTTCCTTCAGATGAGGTCCTCTTCAGGTATGGAGTGTAGCCTGCTCACAGTGTAATGTCTATTTCCCATGCACCAGACGGACCTTTTCTATGTGTTACCTACAGAGAGGTCTTCCTACTGGTGAGGTCCTCTTCAGGTATGGAGTTTAGCCTGCTCACAGTGAACTGTCTATTTCCCATATACCAGACGGACCTTTTCTATGTGTTATATCAAGAGAAGTTCTCCTGCTGGTGAGGTCCTCTTCAGGTATGGAATTTAGCCTGCTCACAGTGTAATGTCTATTTCCCATACACCAGACGGACCTTTTCTATGTGTTACTTACAGAGAGGTTTTCCTACTGGTGAGGTCCTCTTCAGGCATGGAGTTTAGCCTGCTCACAGTGAACTGTCTATTTCCCATACACCAGACGGCAATACAGGTGCAGAAGATGTCTGGCCTTGCAGTTGTAGTAGCAGTTGGTTGCAGCAGTGACGGTGTGGAACATGACGGACAAGGTGCAGGAGATGTTGTCTGGCTGTGGTGGGTTTGCGGTGGCGGCAGGAGCGGACATGTTACTAGTGGACGAACCTAGAAATGATTTTCTTTTGCTAACCAAATCTACCTCTGTCTACCACACACAATTTTTTCTAGAAACAGTTGCTTTACACCCACATTTTTCACTTTCACAAGGGGTAACAGGACAAAATGCACCCCACATGATGTATAGCCCCACGGCCGCTTCAGAGTGGAAGGAGCACCATATGGCGGTTAGGAGAGAGGATTTAGCTGGAATGGTAATTGGGAGCTATGTCGCATATGAAGACACCCAGAGGTGGCCCTAGAGTGGAAACCCCCAAAAGTGACCCCATTCCAGAATCTACACCCCCGTACAAACATTTTAAGTGGTGGAAAGGGTACTTTTTACCAAACAGGTGTCGCACAGAAGGCAGAAATACTAGAGAGAGGATTTCAAAGCACACATTTGTAAAAATGAAACATAACTAGCAGACCCCAATTTTTCACTTACACAAGGGGTTAACCACTTGCCGCAACTGTAACGCCGAAAGGCGTCATCGCGGCGGCTCCCCCAGGCTACGCTAACGCCGATTGGCGTCATCTCGCGTGAGCCGAGATTTCCTGTGAACGCGCGCACACAGGCGCGCACGCTCACAGGAACGGAAGGTAAGAGAGTGGATCTCCAGCCTGCCAGCGGCGATCGTTCGCTGGCAGGCTGGAGATGTGTTTTTTTTAACCCCTAACAGGTATATTAGACGCTGTTTTGATAACAGCGTCTAATATACCTGCTACCTGGTCCTCTGGTGGTCCCCTTTGTTTGGATCGACCACCAGAGGACACAGGTAGCTCAGTAATATGTTGCACCAAGCACCACTACACTACACCCCCCCCCTGTCACTTATTAACCCCTTATTCACCCTTGATCACCCCTGATCACCCCATATAGACTCCCTGATCACCCCCTGTCATTGATTACCCACCTGTCATTGATCACCCCCCTGTAAAGCTCCATTCAGATGTCCGCATGATTTTTACGGATCCACTGATAGATGGATCGGATCCGCAAAACGCATACGAACGTCTGAATGGAGCCTTACAGGGGCGTGATCAATGACTGTGGTGATCACCCCATATAGACTTCCTGATCACCCCCCTGTCATTGATTACCCCCCTGTCATTGATCACCCCCCTGTAAAGCTCCATTCAGACGTCCGCGTGATTTTTACGGATCTACTGATAGATGGATCGGATCCGCAAAACGCATACGGACGTCTGAATGGAGCCTTACAGGGGCGTGATCAATGACTGTGGTGATCACCCCATATAGACTCCCTGATCACCCCCCTGTCATTGATCACCCCCCTGTCATTGATCACCCCTCTGTCCTTACATTTTCACCCCTCTGTCCATTCAGACATTTTTTTGGCCCAAGTTAGCGGAAATTATTATTTTTTTCTTACAAAGTCTCATATTCCACTAACTTGTGTCAAAAAATTAAATCTCACATGAACTCACCATACCCCTCACGGAATCCAAATGCGTAAAAATTTTTAGACATTTATATTACAGACTTCTTCTCACGCTTTAGGGCCCCTAGAATGCCAGGGCAGTATAAATACCCCACATGTGACCCCATTTCGGAAAGAAGACACCCCCAGGTATTCCGTGAGGGGCATATTGAGTCCATGAAAGATTGAAATTTATGTCCCAAGTTAGCGGAAAGGGAGACTTTGTGAGAAAAAAATAAATAAAATCAATTTCCGCTAACTTGTGCCAAAAAAAAAAAAATTCTATGAACTCGCCATGCCCCTCATTGAATACCTTGGGGTGTCTTCTTTCCAAAATGGGGTCACATGTGGGGTATTTATACTGCCCTGGCATTTTAGGGGCCCTAAAGTGTGAGAAGAAGTCTGGGATCCAAATGTCTAAAAATGCCCTCATAAAAGGAATGTGGGCCCCTTTGCGCATCTAGGCTGCAAAAAAGTGTCACACATCTGGTATCGCCGTACTCAGGAGAAGTTGGGCAATGTGTTTTGGGGTGTCATTTTACATATACCCATGCTGGGTGAGATAAATATCTTGGTCAAATGCCAACTTTGTATAAAAAAATGGGAAAAGTTGTCTTTTGCCGAGATTTTTCTCTCACCCAGCATGAGTATATGTAAAAAGACACCCCAAAACACATTGCCCAACTTCTCCTGAATACGGCGATACCACATGTGTGACACTTTTTTGCAGCCTAGGTGGGCAAAGGGGCCCACATTCCAAAGAGCACCTTTAGGATTTCACAGGTCATTTACCTACTTACCACACATTAGGGCCCCTGGAAAATGCCAGGGCAGTATAACTACCCCACAAGTGACCCCATTTTGGAAAGAAGACACCCCAAGGTATTCCGTGAGGGGCATGGCGAGTTCCTAGAATTTTATATTTTTTGTCACAAGTTAGCGGAAAATGATTTTTTATTTTTTTTTCCCCCTTACAAAGTCTCATATTCCACTAACTTGTGACAAAAAATAAAAACTTCCATGAACTCACTATGCCCATCACGAAATACCTGGGGGTGTCTTCTTTCCAAAATGGGGTCACTTGTGGGGTAGTTATACTGCCCTGGCATTCTAGGGGCCCAAATGTGTGGTAAGAAGTTTGAAATCAAAATGTGTAAAAAATGACCAGTGAAATCCGAAAGGTGCTCTTTGGAATATGGGCACCTTTGCTCACCTAGGCTGCAAAAAAGTGTCACACATGTGGTATCTCCGTACTCAGGAGAAGTTGGGGAATGTGTTTTGGGGTGTCATTTTACATATACCCATGCTGGGTGAGAGAAATATCTTGGCAAAAGACAACTTTTCCCATTTTTTTATACAAAGTTGGCATTTGACCAAGATATTTCTCTCACCCAGCATGGGTATATATAAAATGACACCCCAAAACACATTCCCCAACTTCTCCTGAGTACGGGGATACCAGTGTGGCACTTTTTTGCAGCCTAGGTGGGCAAAGGGGCCCACATTCCAAAGAGCACATTTCGGATTTCACCGGTCCTTTTTTACACATTTTGATTTCAAACTACTTGCCACACATTTGGGCCCCTAGAATGCCAGGGCAGTATAACTACCCCCCAAGTGACCCCATTTTGGAAAGAAGACACCCCAAGGTATTCGCTGATGGGCATAGTGAGTTCATAGAAGTTTTTATTTTTTGTCACAAGTTAGTGGAATATGAGACTTTGTAAGAAAAAAATAAAATAAAATAAAAAATCATCATTTTCCACTAACTTGTGACAAAAAATAAAAAGTTCTATGAACTCAATATGCCCATCAGCGAATACCTTAGGGTGTCTACTTTCCGAAATGGGGTCATTTGTGGGGTGTTTGTACTGTCTGGCCATTGTAGGACCTCAGGAAACATGACAGGTGCTCAGAAAGTCAGAGCTGCTTCAAAAAGCGGAAATTCACATTTTTGTACCATAGTTTGTAAACGCTATAACTTTTACCCAAAACATTTTTTTTTTTATCAAAGACATGTAGAACAATAAATTTAGAGCAAAATTTATATATGGATGTCATTTTTTTTGCAAAATTTTGCAACTGAAAGTGAAAAATGTCATTTTTTTGCAAACAAATCGTTAAATTTCGATTAATAACAAAAAAAGTAAAAATGTCAGCAGCAATGAAATACCACCAAATGAAAGCTCTATTAGTGAGAAGAAAAGGAGGTAAAATTCATTTGGGTGGTAAGTTGCATAAACCGCTAAAGTTGTGGAGTGCCGATTTGTAAAAAAGGGCCTGGTCTTTAGGGGGGTATAAACCTGTGGTCCTTAAGTGGTTAAAGGAGAAAATGCACCTCAGTATATGTTCCCCATTTTGCAAACACCCCATATGTGCTCGTAGTCTGCTGTATTGGCGCACAGCAGGCCTCTACAGGCAAAGTGCAAAATATGGTTTTTGTAGGCCTGAATTGGCAGACATGGATTTTAGCTGCCATTCAAACCGCTTCCGGTTCATGGTCTGACTGTAAATTGGAGTCTGGTAGAAAATGTCAGAACTCCAATATTGTCTGACGTTTGGCTTCTTTACTACGCCCATATGCAGCACGAGTCCCCAAAACTTCATAATCTCTGCTGCATCTACTGGGGTCCAACCTAGGGGTCTAGCGTATGGCGAACTAGGGTTCTGAGCAATGAATTGTTGGGCGTATAAGTTGGTTTGGGCCACCATTAGATTTACAAAATCTTCTAGCTCAGTGAAGTCCGCACAATCTATCAGAAATCCTCAGTGGCCAATGAACTCCGGAATTTGGGGCTGATAATCGTCAGGGGGTGGGGTCCATGTGGGCTCACTCTGGGGGGCTGCCTCCGCTGCTACCCTGTGGCGCCTTCTAAAGCAGGCATGCTCAACCTGAGGCCCTTCAGCTGTTGCAGAACTACAACTCCCAGCAAGCCCAAACAGCATACAGCAGGGCATTGTGGGAGTTGTAGTTTTACAACAGCTGGAGGTCCACAGGTTGAGCATGCCTGCTCTAAAGGGTCCCTCATCAGCAGATGATGATGAGGGAGTAGAGGAAAGTGGCATCCTCTTCTTCCCCACTTGCAGACTCTGTATCGGAGGCAAGCATGGCGTATGCCTCTTCAGCTGAGTATAGTCGTTGGGATGAATGGGACATTTTTATTTTATTGGGGTGTGACGTGTGAAACGTGTAAACCTTTATTTAGTGTGGGGAGTGTATGTAGTGTTTTCACACGTGAAGGGGCTTGTAATAAATTTCAAATTAGAAGAAAAGTTCTAAAAAAACAAAAACATTTTCTGCAAAAAAATAAAATTACTTGTAGCGCAAACGCGATCAATAATGGACACTACTGATCGGTGCTCAGTGGTTGCAAAAGGCACGTACGCAGATGGTGCGTTCGTGCTGAAATCTAAACTGACACTAACTGAAATTGAGATAGATAGATATATCTAACTAACTACCACTAACTGCAGTTATTTTTTCACACACAAATGTGAAAAAAAACCCTCAAATGTGCAGATGCTACTGAGCACACTACTGATTGTGTGTGCTGCAGAGCACCACAGATCGTATAAAACGTTACTACATTGGCTAAAAATTTTACATATATATAAATATGTAACTCTATATATAGTTATATAAAGCCCTAACTACCAGTTCTTTTTTAACCCAAAAAAATAAAATATGAAAAAAATTTACAAAAAAATCTGCACAAATAATCCGCAGGTCCTGATCAGGGAGGTATGCACTGAAAAGCACTTGGCAGTCACAGCTCGCACACAGAAAAAGTGATGCAGAGCTGGAAAATGGTTAAAAAATTAAATAAAATACCAAAAAAAGTGCACGGACCAAATGGTGTCCGTAAAAAAAAGAATGGGGGGGGGGACAGGAACAGAGGGATCTGGAACAGCTGCAAATGAAAAAAAAAAATAATTGTGCAGCTATTCCAGATGCTGTTGTTCGTTCTTCTTTTCAGCATGCAAAGGCGTTAAATTCGTAGTGGTGGTACAGCACAAGTCCCAGCAAGCCACAGCAGCACAGAACCTCTCTGCAAGCAGTCACCAGCTAGAATGGCTGCATGCAGGGACGTTCTGCCTCTTCCTGTGCAGCTATAGAACTGCCATTGGCTGGAGCATTGTTTCAGATAATCGCAGCGCTGGCAGGGGACCCAAAACACTGGTGTCCCCTGCCTCACCTCGGATGTGACCGGTGCTGACCAGTTCAACACCAGCCACTGTCCCCTGACCTCCTTCCGACCCTTCCCGCAGCTGCTGACAGCTTCCTGTGCTGCGATGTGACCAACACATTGATCATCCAATCGCAAGGCTTGGAGCTGCAGGGGGGTGGATCGGCACCATGCTGCTCTTTCCCGGCATAGCTGCCTGCCGGTAAGAGCAGCCATGGTGCAGCGATTCCACCCCGATCTTCCCCCAGACCTCATGAAGTACATGTACATCATGGGTCTTTAAGTCCCATCAAGATATGACATACATGTACATCATGGGTCCTTAAGGGGTTAAAAAAGCACCCAGCAGCTATGGTGCTCGAGAGCGGCTGCCATATTTAAATACCCACCCACCGAGGTACAGTCCTGATCAAAAGTTTAAGACCACTTGAAAAAATGGCAAAAAAAATCATATTTAACATGGCTGGATCTTAACAAGGTTCCAAGTGGAGCTTCAACATGCAACAAGAAGAAATGGGAGTGAGACAAAACATTTTTTGAGCATTCAATTAATAAAAAACAACGAATAAACTGAAACAGGGTGTTTTTCAGCTGATCCAAAGTTTAGGAACACATGCCTTTAAAAGGCCAAATCTGTGCAAAGATGTGGATTCATTGTCATTTTCTGTCAGGTAGTCACACGTTGTGATGGCAAAGGCAAAAAAAACTCCCTTTGTGAAGGTGGTCGGGTTGTTGAACTGCATAAGCAGGGTCTCTCACAGCGCGCCATCGCTGCTGAGGTGGGACGCAGTAAGAGTCATTTGGAATTTCTTAAAGGGCTTCTACCACCAGAAATACTGTTATGTAGCCGACTGATATAGCGATGCGCCAATGTCAGCACTACATAACAGTATGTTTCTAACATTAGTCCCTGCAGCCGTTTTTGTAAAAAAAAGCACTTATTATATGCTAATGAGCCTCTAGGTGCTATGTGGGCGTAAAATCAGCACCTAGAGGCTCCGTCCACTCACCCATTATACCGCCCAGGTCCAGTGTTCTGCCCGCCCCGCTTGATTGATGGCACAGTCCACCGCATTGTTGACGAAATCCCGCGCCTTTCACTTCTGTCTTCGGCGCAGTGAGTGAATGATGCGATCCTGGTGCCGGATTCCTCACTGCGCCAGATACGTCACAGTGAGGAAGCCGGCATCAGGAGAGCGGTTTTCACTCACTGCACCGAAGTGAATGGTGCAGGCGCAGGATTTTGCCAACGATGCAGGGAACAGTGGCATGAATCATGAGGAGCTGGGCGGGCAGAACACTAGACCTGGGCGGGATAAAGCGTGAGTGGACGGAGCCTCTAGGTGCTCATTTTACGCCCACATAGCACCTAGAGGCTCATTAGCATATAATACAAGTGCTTTTTTTTACAAAAACGGCTGCAGGGACTAACGTTAGAAACATACTGTTATGTAGTGCTGACATTAGCGCATCGCTATATCAGTCAGCTACATAACAGTATTTCTGGTGGTAGAAACCCTTTAAATGATCCTGAGGGTTATGGAACAAAAAAAAATCAAGTGGAAGACCCAAAAAAATTTCACCAGCACTGATCCGGAGGATCCAATTGGCTGTCCGTCAAGACACTGGACGATCCTCGACCCAAATTAAGGCCCTTACTGGTGCTGACCGTAGCCCCATAACCATTAGACGGCATCTGAGACTGACGGGCTTCAAAAACAAAAAGCGTATTCAAAGACCTCGTCTCCTTGAACGCCACAGAACTGTTTGTTTGGACTGTGCAAGAGAGCACCAAACATGGGACATTCAAAGGTGGAAGTTTTATTCTCTAATGAGAAAAAAATGTAACCTTGATGGTTTCCGACGTTACTGGCATGACAAGCCGATCCCACCTGAGATGTTTTCTACGCGCCACAGTGGAGGGGGCGCCATAATGGTCTGGGGTGCTTTTTCTTGCAGTGGAACAACGGAGCTTCAGGAAGTTTAGGGGCGTCAAACGGCCGCTGGCTATGTCCAGATGTTGCAGAGAGCATTCCTCATGGCTGAGGGCCCTCGTCTGTGTGGTAACAACTGGGTTTTTCAACAGGACAACGCTACAGTACACAATGCCCGCAGGACAAGGGACTTCTTCCAGGAGAATAACAGCACTCTTTCGGCCCATCCTGTGTGTTCCCCTGATCTAAATCCAATTGAGAACCTTTGGGGATGGATGGCAAGGGAAGTTTACAAAAAATGGACAACAGTTCCAGACAGTAGATGGCCTTCGTGCGGCCGTCTTCACCACTTGGAGATATGTTCCCACTCACCTCATGGAAACGCTTGCATCAAGCATGCCGAAACAATAACGGCAGAGCTACTCATTACTGAGTTCATGTTTGGAAGTTGGATTTCTGTTTTTGGGGGGAAGGGGGTTTAGCAGTTTTTTGGAGGTGTGGTCCTAAACTTTTGATCAGCTGAAAAACAGCTGGTTTCAGTTTATTTGATGTTTTCATTAAATTGAATGCTCAAAAAATGTTTTGTCTCACTCCCATTTCTTCTTGTTGCATGTTGAAGCTCTACTTGGAACCTTGTTAAGATCCAGCCATGCTACATAGGATTTTTTGCCATTTTTCAAGTGGTCTTTTGATCAGGACTGTATATTTACATTGGGTGGTCAGAAAGGGGTTAAAGCATTGTACAAGGGAGTCCCCTTGTAGCGGTAAATGCTGCTTCTCACAGATCCGTGGGGCGGTGTAATGTGTGCGTCTGTTATGCCATTGTTGGTGTCAAGGGCAGTGAGCGTTGGAGGCTTCATCCGAAGTCGCTTCGTTTAAAACTTCGGATTAATACTGTACTGTGATTAATCTACGTACAGTCTTAGAATGTATGGGCTCCGAGGAGCCGAAGTTAGTTATTCATGAAGTTGTGAGAGACACCACTAAATAACTCAGGTAGTTTGATTTTTTAAGTCGAAAAACACTTTAAAACTTGAAACCAAACTCTGCTTCGGTCCAGTCTAGAACCTCTGAACCGAAGCAGAGTTCTGATTAAAGTTTTAAAGTGTTTTTCCACTTTAAAAATCAACTACCTGAGTTATTCAATGGAGTCTCGCGCAACTTCGTGAATAACTTACTTCGGCTCCGAGGAGCCCATACATTGTAAGACTGTACAGAGACGAATCACTGTAGAGTATTATTCCCAAGTTTTGAATGAAGCATCACTCAACACTGACTGATGATATTTACGTCTGCGTCCGTCTCTATGCACAGCTACAAGCGCCGAGAATACAGAAGAACTGCAATAAAAAATTAATAAAAAAATAGAGAAATAAACATAAAAATATAGAATACATTTTTTTTTGGTTCAACAATAAGTTTTTATTAAAAACAGTAAAACCTGCAGCTTTCACTTCAACTTGTACAGTAGAAAATATATAAGAATAAATATCGGGTGCGGAGAAGATGAAAACCTGTTCTATTTAGTAAAACATGTGACATAAAACGTGGCCCCCCCCCAGATAGCAGCCTGCAAACAAAATCACACTGCACCCCCCCCACATACCAAATCACACAGCACCCCCCCTGCATCCAATATTACTCGGCCCCGTCTCTGCACAATATTACAATGCCCCCCCCCTGCATACAATATTATACGGGGCCCCCTGCATACAATATTACACAACCCCCCAAGAATACAATCCCACACGGCAGCCCTCCATAATACAATCTCACACAGTAGTCCCCCCCCATCCCACATGTCAGCCCCCCCATCATACAATCCCACACGGCAGCCCCCCCCCTTCCCCATCATACAATCCCACACGGCAGCCCCCCCCTTCCCCATCATACAATCCCACACGGCAGCCTCCCCTTCCCCATCATACAATCCCACACGGCAGCCCCCCCTTCTCCATCATACAATCCCACACGGCAGCCCCCCCCCTTCCCCATCATACAATCCCACACGGCAGCCCCCCCCATCATACAATCTCACACGGCAGCCCCCCCATCATACAATCTCACACGGCAGCCCCCCCATCATACAATCTCACACCGTAGCCCCCCATCCCACATGGCAGCCCCATCATACAATCCCACACCATAGTCCCTCCCATCATGCAATCCCACACAGAAGCCCCCCATCATACAATCTCACACGGCAGTCCCCCCCATCCAATCCCACACCATAGTCCCCCCCCATCCCACATGGCAGCCCCCCTCTCACACCGTAGTCCCCCCATCATACAATCTCACACCGTAGCCCCCCCCCCATGGCAGCCCCCCCATCATACAATCTCACATCGTAGTCCCCCCCCATCCCACATGTCAGCCCATCATACAATCTCACACGGCAGTCCCCCCCCATCCCACACAGCAGCCCCCCCATCATACAATCCCACACCATAGTCACCCCCATGGCAGCCCCCATCATACAATCCCATACCATAGTCACCCCCATGGCAGCCCCCCATCATACAATCCCACACCATAGTCACCCCCACGGCAGTCCCCCCCATCATACAATCCCACACAGCAGTCCCCCCCATCATACAATCTCACACAGCAGTCCCCCCCATCATACAATCTCACACAGCAGTCCCCCCCATCATACAATCTCACACAGCAGTCCCCCCCATCATACAATCTCACACAGCAGTCCCCCCCATAGCAGCCCCCCCTCTCACACCGTAGTCCCCCCATCCCACATGGCAGCCCCCCCCCATCATACAATCTCACATAGTAGTCCCCTCCATCCCACATGGCAGCCCCCATCATACAATCTCACACCATAGGCCCCCCCATGGCAGCCCCCCATCATACAATCCCACACAGCAGCCCCCATCATACAATCTCACACGGCAGTCCCCCCCCAATCCAATATGGCAGCTCCCCTCTCACACCGTAGTCCCCCCCATCCCACATGGCAGCCCCCCCCATCCCACATGGCAGCCCCCCCATCATACAATCTCACACAGCAGTCCCCCCCATCCCACACCGTAGTCCCCCCCCATCATACAATCTCACATCGTAGTCCCCTCCATCCCACATGGCAGCCCCCATCATACAATCTCACACCGTAGTCCCCCCCCATCCCATATGGCAGCCCCCCATCATACAACCCCACACCATAGTGCCCCCCATCATACAATCTCACATCGTAGTCCCCTCCATCCCACATGGCAGCCCCCATCATACAATCTCACATCGTAGTCCCCTCCATCCCACATGGCAGCCCCCATCATACAATCTCACATCGTAGTCCCCTCCATCCCACATGGCAGCCCCCATCATACAATCTCACACTGTAGTCCCCCCATCCCACATGGCAGCCCCCCTCTCACACAATCAGCCCCCCCCCCATCATACAATCCGACACGGCAGCCCCCCCCCCCCATCATACAATCCCACACGGCAGCCCCCCCCCATCATACAATCCCACACGGCAGCCCCCCCCCCCCCCATCATACAATCCCACACGGCAGCCCCCCCCCATCATACAATCCCACACGGCAGCCCCCCCATCATACAATCCCACACGGCAACCCCCCCATCATACAATCCCACACGGCAACCCCCCCCATCATACAATCCCACACGGCAACCCCCCCCATCATACAATCCCACACGGCAACCCCCCCCATCATACAATCCCACACGGCAACCCCCCCCATCATACAATCCCACACGGCAACCCCCCCCATCATACAATCTCACACCGTAGTCCCACCCCATCCCACATGGCACATACAATCTCACATCGTAGTCCCCTCCATCCCACATGGCAGCCCCCATCATACAATCTCACATTGTAGTCCCCTCCATCCCACATGGCAGCCCCCATCATACAATCTCACACTGTAGTCCCCCCATCCCACATGGCAGCCCCCCTCTCACACAATCAGCCCCCCCCCATCATACAATCCCACACGGCAGCCCCCCCATCATACAATCCCACACGGCAGCCCCCCCATCATACAATCCCACACCATAATCCCCCTCCCCCATGGCAGCCCCCCCATTCCATATGGCAGCCCCCCATCATACAATCCCACACCATAATCCCCCTCCCCCATGGCAGCCCCCCCATTCCATATGGCAGCCCCCCATCATACAATCCCACACCATAATCCCCCTCCCCCATGGCAGCCCCCCCATTCCATATGGCAGCCCCCATCATACAATCCCACACCATAATCCCCCTCCCCCATTCCATATGGCAGCCCCCATCATACAATCCCACACCATAGTCCCCAACCTTCCTACTGTAATGGTAGCAGGCGCAGCACTGTAATACTAAGCGCGCGCTGGCTGCCGACCCACGTGACCTAGAAAGGTCACGTGATAGTGTGACGTCAGAAGGTCCGTTTCGTGTCTGGAGTTTAGTCGCTACCCTCTTTTTTGTTTTCTTTCCCGGCTGTATCCGGTCACGTGGTGTAGTATTCCGGGAAGTGAGACTGAGTATTGCGGTTCCGGTGTCACAAGTAGTAATGGCGATTATAGGGAGCCGGATTATATTAACTCTACTGGTTTTGACAGTAGGCGGCTTTCTTCGTGTCAGTCAGGCAGACGGATCCGAGCCTTCTATATGGACTGTGCGGCTTTCTCCGGTGAGTGTTCTCTATGGTCAGCTGTGTGACGTGGTGCTGTCAGTGCCACAGTGGAGGAGGGCAGAGAAGTCCTCTCCTTATGGGGCGGCATTTCATGAACTAAAGTCTGTTTATCGAAATTTATCATCCAAAGCTGTTGAACAAGTAGAGTATTCTTCAAAATGTTGATAGCAAACTTTAATATCTCTCCCACTACCTATCCTCCGACATGCACATCATCTGCCCCTTCTGGGTTGTCCTCCACTGCCCCCTTCTTTCATTTAATAATTCAACAGCTACAAGGAAAAATACCCCAAAAAGCACTTCACCCTCCTGCCCCATACCTGTAACGGCTGTTAATGTCATTGGCATATTGTACCCTCATGAGTGACCAAGTCACGGTGCCCCTATGACATTCCACAGCTGAATGTAAATCACAAAATGTAGTCATTTCATGAGTGGGGAAAATGTCAAATATGTGATAGCCCTTTTGAGTTGGGGGCCTCCTTTGGTGCCTAAAAAGGGTTTTCAAGATTTTCTAACTGATGACCTATCCTACCACAGTTGTTCCACCGTCTTTCAGTTCTGTTGATTATTGGCAGCATAACCCTGATTACACAGGAACAGGTACTGCTGATAATTGGGCATCTTTAACCCCTTCCTGACATCCTCCATAATAGTACGGCATATGTTGGGTCTTTAAAGATGGTTTCACACAGCAGACCCCCATGGCAACACCATAGACTATGATTATAAAAATTGTCGCGTGACATTGGTACAATAACAATGTCGCTGTGTAGTTGTGCTCTGTTTTCGGGCGACACATGTCATCGTGTAGTCCTAGCCTAATGCTTTCATTAAAATGCGTTCAAATGCGTTGGCTCATGAAATAAATTGTTGTAATTGTTGCGTGTTCTTAACTATTTTCATTTTTTTTTCTAGAATGACACAACATTCACTTTTGGGAAGATCCTTTTTCATGACTCTATCATCTATATATCCTGTAAGAACCTTATTGTGTATTGACTGCCCCCTTATTTAATATTAGTGACTTAGTTTTTCTTTTACACACATTTCGTTTCCCTGACATTCATTGTTGGGTAAAATTGTACCAAATTTATTATAAGGCATATGCTGCTTAATAGTTTTGGTGCCCTTTGGACTGTACTAAAGTCAGAAAATAAAAGCTATGCCTGCACCTATTGTCAAAATGTGTGCCTTTTTCTGTCTTTAGTACTAGTGAATCTTTAAAGGGAGTCTTTCACCTATACTGACCGTTTTTGAACACTAACACCATTCTCAGCATTATAGTACCCATATGTGAATGCTACTTACTGTTTAGCTGTCCGTCGCTTATTTCCTTCAAAAAACACTTTAATCCAATATTCAAACTAGGTCTGAAGGTGCCCAGGGGCGGCGTTCAAGCGGCCGGTGCCCATGCCTCTCTTCGCTATTGATATGAAACCCTTCCCCTTTAAACACTCATGCCGGCCCTAGATTCTTCTTATTACCGCCTCCCTTCAGTGTGAAATGCCGCGCCTGCGCCGTGCATCCTAATCTCAGCGCCTGCGCACAGCATTACCCATTATGGGCATCGGCATCCGAGCGTTTATTGCGCATGCGCCGGCCCCAACATCCCGATCTAGCCGGCGGCTACTTCCGCTGGCTAGATCGGGATGTTGGGGCCAGCGCATGCGCAATAAACGCTCGGATGCCGATGCCCATCATGGGTAATGCTGCGCGGCGATTCGGATGCATTCCGCAGGCGCGGCATTTCACACTGAAGGGAGGCGGTAATAAGAAGAACCTAGGGCCGGACTGAGTGTTTAAAGGGGAGGGTGGTTTCCCACATGGCTTAAAAAATAACAAAAACACACTTTTTATGGCACTCTTTAGTTCTTCAAGCCAAAACCAGAAATGGATTCAAAAGTTAGGGGAAATATAAAGGAAGGACTTATAACTGGATTCCACCCTGACTGCAGATAAAAAAAAAAAAAAAAAAAAGTGAAACTGGAGACCGTAGCCCCTTTTTTTTATACTTTGGAAAAGTTTTGTATAAAAATGTAAAACCTTTTTTTGCGTAGTTTGCTGCTTTTTGACATATTTTTCACACATTGTAACTTTTGGGGTTGTGTTTATGCCAACAACAGGTGTAAACTGATTAATAAATGTGGACCTGTATGCCTGTATCCTTCTATGTAAGGCTACTTTCACATATGCGTTGGGTGCGGATCCGTCTGGTATCTGCACAGACGGATCCGCACCTATAAATGCAAAAGATGGATCCGTCCTGACTTTACATTGAAAGTCAATGGGGGGTGGATCCGTTTACAATTGCACCAATATTGTGTCAATGTAAACGGATCCGTCCCCATTGACTTCCATTGTAACCCAGGGCGGATCCGTTTGGCTCCGCACCGCCAGGCGGACACCAAAACGCTGCAAGCAGCGTTTTGGTGTCCGCCTCCAGAGCGGAATGGAGGCGGAACGGAGCCAAACTGATGCATTCTGAATGGATCCGCATCCATTCAGAATGCATTGGGGCTAAACTGATCCGTTTGGGGCCGCTTGTGAGATCCTTGAAACGGATCTCACAGGCGGACACCTAAACTGCAGTGTGAAAGTAGCCTAAGGCCTCTTTCACACGGGCGTTGCGGGAAAAGGTGCGGGTGCGTTGCGGGAACATGTGCGATTTTTTTTATTTTTTTTTATTTTATTTTGCGTGAGAAAAATCGGCATGTTTGGTACCCGAACTTCTTCACAGAACTTCGCGCCTGGGATCGGTGTTCTGTAGATTGTATTATTTTCCCTTATAACATGGTTATAAGGGAAAATATTAGCATTCTGAATACAGAATGCATAGTACAATAGCGCTGGAGGGGTTAAAAAAAATAAAAATTTAACTCACCTTAATCCACTGGCTCGCGCAGCCCGGCTTCTCTTCTTTGCTGTGTACAGGAAAAGGACCAGTGATGTCACCACAGGTCCTTTTCCTGTACACAGCAAAGATGAAGACAGAAGAGATGCCGGCTGCGCGAGCAAGTGGATTAAGGCGAGTTAAACTATTATTTAATTTTTTTTTTAACCCCTCCCGGGCTATAGTACTATGCATTCTGTATTCAGAATGCTATTATTTTCCCTTATAACCATGTTATAAGGGAAAATAATAAAGATTGGGTCCCCATCCCGATCGTCACCTAGCAACCGTACATGAAAATCGGACCGCATCCGCACTTCTATGGGGCCTGTGTTGCGTGAAAAACGCACAAAATAGAGCTTGCTGCGATTTTTACGCAACTCACAAGTGATGCGTGAAAATCACCGCTCATGTGATCAGCCCCATAGAAATTAATGGGTCCTGATTCAGTGCGGGTGCAATGCGTTCAACTCGCGCATTGCACCCGCGCGGAATACTCGCCCGTGTGAAAGGGGCCTAAGGCTATTTTTACACTAGCGTTTTTTCCATCTGCATCCATTATGAACGAATCCGTCATGAACTCCATTAAAAGTCAATGGGGGGTGAATTCGTTTCCTATTGTGTCAGAGAAAACGGATCAGTCTTCATTGACTTGCATTGTGGGCCATGACGGATCCGTCTTGCTCCGCATCCCAGGACAGAAAGCAAACCGCATCATGCTCTCGGTATGAGAACGGAATGGCATGCATTTTGAAGCATTCCGTTCTATTCAGTTACATTTAGTCCCCATTGACAATGAATGGGGACAAAACTGAAGCGTTTTTTCCCATATCATCACCATGACGGCCACAAGGAGATGGACCCATGACCTCTGTGGGGGCAGGAAACAGAGAAGAGGTTAAATTG